>NC_047670.1:1202737-1263152 GCF_011762505.2 Arvicanthis niloticus
GGGACTCCGACAGGATGGAGTCGGGGAACGCGCTGGGCGCATGCACTGAGAGAGGACCTAGAGACTTAGTATCAAATCTCACGGGAAGTATACTTGTTTAACAGACTCAGTCAGGATGGTTCTCGCATGAGTGTTCATGCCCCACATTGGTCGCGCCAACTGTGGTGAAGAAATCTCGCAGGTGGGAGGAAGAGGGATTCTGGCAGCCAGGTCCCACTGCGGTCTGGCATCAGGGTCCCGGGTGGGCTTCCCACACCGCCAGTGCAGGGTTCCACATTGGTACAGCTGCCTCGGGCTGGCGGTGGGTGGCTCAAGTTTCCAAAGGCTGGGAACCTGGCTGTGGCAAATCAGGCTACACATGGAGTCTGGTTTTCCAAAGCTTTTATTGTTCATGTCATGGTAAATGGATGTAGGTGGTATGTGCTTCCCCGCCAAAGGCCAGGGAAGACTAATTTTATAGGGAGGAGAAAAAGGGGAGGGAATAACTTAATTAGCTATGCTCCTGGCCTTTAGATAATTCATTAATATTTAAATCTCTGGAGGTGGAGCCCTCTACCTGTGCTACGTGATTGAAGGTTGTAAGTTAAATGGAGTTACCTCATCCAAGGCCCCAACAGGTGTCCTCCCAATTGTTCACCAAAGGGATGTCCTCCTCACTGTCCACCACAGGGAAGTCCTCCCCAATGTGCACCACAGTCCTGTTCTCCTAACTTTCTACCACAAGGATATTTTTTCACTGTCCACCACAGTGACAACCTTCCCACTGTCTACTAGAGAAAGTCCTTCTCACTTTCCACCATAGGAACATTCTCCCAACTGTACACAACAGGGAGGTCCTCCTGTGTACTACAGATGTCCACCCCACACTTCACCAAAGAAACGTCCTCCCTACTGTCCTCCACAGGGAAGTCCTCCCCACTGTCCACAGTAAAAACATCCTCTGAACTGTTTTTTTCACCACTGTCAACCATGGGGACATATTTTCCACTGTCCAGCACAGGGACACCCTCCCCAATGTCCACCACAGTGATAATCTCCCCACTGTCTACCACAGGGACGCACTTCTCACTGTCCACCACAGAGATGTCCTCTACACAGTCCACAACAGGAACCTCCTCCAAACTGTCTACTACAGGGATGTCCTCTGCACTGTCAACCACAGGGACGTCCTCCTCACTGTATACAACAGGGAAGTCCTCCCCACTGTCCTCAACAGGGAAATCTTCCCCACTGTCCACCACAGTCACATCCTCCTCACTGTACACAACAGGGAAGTTCTCCCCACTGTCCACTTCAGGGACATCCTTACTGTCCACCACAGGAACATCCTCACAAGAGTCCACCAGAGAGACATCCTCCCCACTGTCCTCAACAGGGAAGTCATACCCACTGTCCACCAAAGAAATATCATTCCCACCATCCATCAAAGAGACGTCCTCCCCACTTTCCACCACAGGGACGTCATACACACTGCGCAACACAGAACTGTCTTTCCACTGTCCACCACAGGGACATCCTCCCCAGTGTCCTCCATGGGAACGTCTTTTCCACTGTCCACCACAGGGACATTCTCCTACTGTCCACAACAGGTACATCCTTCCCACTGTCCACCAAAACGATGTCCTCACCACTGTCCACAATGGGCAGTTTCCACTGTCCACCACAAGGACATACTCCCAACTTTCCACCACACGGACATCCTCCCAACTGTGTACGACAGTGACATTCTCCTCAATGTCCACCACAGAGATGTCCTCAACACTGTCCACCAAATGGACGTCCTTTATATTGTCCACCACAGAGATGTCCTCCTGTGCATCACAGGAACATTCTCCCCACTTTCCTCCACAAGGACGTCCTCCCCACTGTCCACCTCACTGAAATCCTCTCCAATGTCCACCACAAGGATTTCTTTCTCTCGGTCCAACAGAGAGAAGTCCTCCCCACTGTCCACCACAGTGACTTCTTACTCACTGTCCACCATACAAAATTCCTCCACACTGTTTTCATAAAAGACATCAACCTCACTGTGAAACACAGGAATATGTTCCCCAATGATTTCAAAAGGGATCTCCTCCCCTCAGTCCACCACAGGGTTGTCCTCCACACTGCAAACCACAGAGATGTCCTCCTCACTGTATACAACTGGTAAGTCCTCCCCATGATCCACCAAATGGATGTCCTCCCACTGTCCACCACAGAGACCTCTTCCTCACTGTCCACAACAGGGAAGTCCTCACCACTGTCCACAATGTGGACATACTTTCCACTGTCCACCACGGGGACATCCTCCCGACCATCAACCACAGGGACATCCTCCCCACTGTGTACCACAGTGACTTCCTGCTCACTGCCCACCACAGAGATGTCCTCCACACTGTCCACCACAGGTACATTGTCCTCACTGTCCACCACAGAGATGTCCTCCCCACTGTCCACCACAGAGATCTTTTTTTCACTGTCCAATACAGTCACATCATGCCCACAGTTTAACACAGGACATCCTCCATTTTAACACATCCCCTCCACTGTCCACAACATGAACATCCTCCACACTGATCATGACAGAAAAGTTCTCAACACCATCCACCTCAGAGACATCCTCCTGTCAACTAAAGGGATGTAATTCCCACTGTCAACCACAAGGACTTCCTCCCCATTGTCCAAAAGAGAGACATCCTCCCCACTGTCCACCAAAGGGACATACTTCCCACTGTCTGCCATAGGGATGCCCTCCCCACAGTCCCTCACAGGTATGTTTTCCCACTGTCCACCAAAGGGACATCCTCCCCACTGTCCAGCACAGGGTGGTCCTCCTGTGTACCACAGACGCATACTTACCACTGTCCACCACAGGGCACCCTCACCACTGTCCACCCTAGGGTCTTTCTCTTTACTGTCCACCACATGGACATCCTGGCCACTGTTCACTACAAGGACATCCTCCTGTGCACCACAGTACACCCTGGCACTGTCTACCACAGAGATGTCCTCTGCATTGTCTACCACAGGGACATTCTCCAAACTGTCCACCGCAGGGATGCCTTTCTGAGCACCACTTGAACATCCTCTTCACTGTCCACCAAAAGTACGTTCTTGCCACTGTCCAAAAAAAGACGTCTTCCCCACTGTCCACCCCAGGGACATTCTTCCCACTGTCCACCACAGAAATGTCCTTCTGTGCACCAAGGACATCCTCCCCACTGTCCACCACAGAGATGTTCTTTACACTGCCCACCACAGAAAATTCTTCCCCACTGTCCACCAGAGTGATGTCCACCTCACTGTCCACCACAGGCCCATCCTTCCCACTGTCCAACACAGGGATGTCCTATGAACTGTCCAGTTCAGGTATATTCTCCCCACTGTCCAACACAGGGAGGTCCTTCTGTGTACCACAGAGATGTTCACCACACTGTCCACCACAGAAACATCCTCCACACTGTCCATCACAGAGATAACCACCCCACTGTCCACCACAGACACGTCCTTCCCACTGTCCATCTCAGGGACATCCTCTACACTGCACACCACAAAGACGATCTTCTCACTGTCCACAACAATCAATTTCTCCCCATTGTCCACCATAAGGACATACTTTCCACTGTCCACTCCAAAGACGTAATCCCCACTGTCCACCCTATATATATCTTCCTAACTATCATCCAAAAGGACATCCTCCCCACTGTCCACCACAAGGATGTCCTCCCCACTGTCCACCACAATATGTCCTCCACATTTTCCACAACAGGAACATACTTTCAATGGTCCACAGCCAGAACTTCCTTTCCAGTGTCCACCACAGAGAATTCCTCTCCACTATCCAACACAAGTGTTGGGGACCGCACTAGTCCCACGTTGGGGCGGCCAAAAAATGTCTCGGCCTGAGCAAAATGTTGAGGCCTGGGCCAACCCACGTTTGGGTGGCCACTGTATCCCGGCCCAAGCTGCTGCTCCAGTCTGCAAGTCGGGGTTTCAGCAAGAGCGAGGGTGAGGGCAGATTCTACCTAATGTCTGATGTGTATGAATCTCTCTCTAGTCTCTGATCTCCGTTTATATTCTCTGATCTCTGGTTCTGTCTTCTATAGTCTGACTTCTAAGCCACACCTCTAAGTTACACCTTTAATCATGCCCTTAGGTCTTGTCTCTAACTCTGATCTCTATAATCTCACACACCTTTAATCTCAAGGTATCTAAACCAAGATTATCACAGTGTTCTCAGCTGTTGTAGGCTATTGTAATTCAAATCTCATGTCAGGGTATATGGCTCAAGATGGCTGCAAAGCTGATAGCCGCTTTCTGCTAAAAGTCGGCCCCCAACACACAAGGATGACCTACTCACTGTCCACCACAGGGACGTCCTCCTCACTTTCCACCACAGAGATGTCCTCTGCACTGTCCAGTACAGGGACATCCTCCTTATTGTCCACCACAGAGACGTCCTCCTGTACACCACAGGAACATCCTCCCCACTGTCCACAATCAGAACATCCTACCCACTGTCCACTTCACTGAAATCCTCTCTACTGTCCACCACAGGGATGTCCTCCTCACTGTCCACCATAGGCCTGACCTTCTCAACATCCACCACAGGGACATCCTTCCCACTGTCTCCCACAGAGAAGTACTTCCCACTGTCCAGTACAGGGACATTCTCACCATGTACACCACAGGGATTTTCTCTCCATTGTCCACCTTAGGGATGTCCTCCACTTTGGCCACCACAGGTACATCCTTCCCAGTGTCCACCACTGGTCTGTCCTCTTCTCAGTCCACCATAGAAATGTCCTCACCACTGTCCACCACAAGGACGTCCTTTTTACTGTTGACCGCAGGTATATCATCCCCTGTGTCCACCACAGAGACATCCATTCCACTGTCCACCACAATGATGTTCTCCACACTGGCCACAACAGGGACGTTTTTCATATTTTTCACCAGAAGGAAGTCCTCCTGTGCACCCCAGGAACGTCCTCTCCACTGTCCAACACAAGGATGTCCTCCCCACAGTCCACACCACTGAAATACTACCCACTGTCCACCACATCAACGGCCTCCCCACTGTCCACCACAGCGATGTTCTTTCTACTGTCCATCACATGGATGTCCTCCTCACTGTCCACAACAGGTAAATCCTCCCCACTGTGCACCATAGGGACATTTTCCCCACTGTCAACCACAGTGACGTCCTGATCACTTTCGTCAACATGGAGGTCCTCCTCACTGTAAACTCAGAGACGTCCTTTTACTGTCCACTCAGGGAGGTCTACCACACTGAAATCCTCCCCCACTATCGACCACAGGGACTTCCTCCTCACTGTCCACCAGAGGAAAGTCTTTTACACTGTTTACCTAAGGGACACCCACCTCACTGTCCACCACAGGGATATTCTCACCTCTGTTTACAAAAGGGACGTCCTCCTCACTTTCCACCACAGGCACATTCTCCCCCACTGTCCGGAACAGGTATGTCCTCCTCACTGTCCAACACAGAGATGTTTTTCACACTGTCGACCACAGGGATGTCCTCCAGTTCTCCACAAAGATGTCCACCCCTACTATCCACCACAGGGACATCCTCTTCACTGTCAACAATAGGCCCATCCTCACCAATGTCCACCACATGGACATCCTCCCCACTGTCCAACACAGGAGTGTCCATCCTGCTGTCCATCACAGGGATGTCCTCCCCACTGTCTACCACAGAAATGTCCTCCTCAATGTCTACAACAGGGAAGTCCTACCCAATCTCCACCACAGGGACGTCATCCTCACTGACCACCACAGGGACATATTTCTATGTACCACAGGGACTTCCTCAACACTGTCCTCCAAAGGGGTGTCCTGAAAACTGACCACCAATGGGATATCCTCCCCACTGTCCACCACAGGGACCTCAACCCCACTATCCACCACAGGGATGTCCTCCCCACTGTCAGCCAAGTGATGTCCTCCTCACTGTCCTCAAAAGGGAAATTCTTCCCTATGTCCTACTAAGTGACATCCTTTCCACTGTCCAACACATGGACATTCTACTCAATATCCACAAGAGGAAAGTCCTCCACATTGTCCACGTCAGTGATGTCCTCCTTACTGTCTACCACAGGGACATACTCCCCAATGTAAACCACAGGAATGTCCTTCCCACTGTCCACCAAAGGGACATCCTCCACACTGTACACCAGAGGTACGTACTCCTCACTGTCTACCACAGGGATGTCTTCCCAACGGTCCACCACAGGGACATCTTCTTGTGCACCACAAGGACATCCACCTCACTGTACACCAAAGGGACGTCCTTTTAAAGGTCCACCACAGTAAAGTCTTCCCCACTGTCCACCACAGATACATTCTTCCCCACTGTCCACCACAGGGACATTCTCCTGTTTACCACTGTGACGTCCACACCATTGTCCACCACAGAAACCTCCTCCCCACTGTCCACCACAAGAAAATACTCCCCACTGTTCACCTTAGGGATGTCCTCCCCACTGTCCACCACAGGTATATCCTCCTCAATCTCCACCACAGAAATGTCCTCCCCACTGTCTACCACAAAGACATCCTCCTGTGCACAACAATGACATCCTCCCCACTGTCCACCATTGTCCACAACAGAAACATTCTTTCCAATGTCCTCTACAGGGACAGCCTCCCAACTGTCTTCCATAGGGAAGTCCATCTCAATATCCACATAGTGATGTCCTCCTATGTACCATCGGGATGTCCTCTTCCTTGTCCACCACAGGGAAGTCCTCTCCACTGTCCACCACATGAATATCCACCCCACTGGCCACCACAGAGACATCCTTCCCACTGGCCACCACAAAGGCGTCCTCCTGTGCACCGAAGGGATGCCCTCTTTACTGTCCACCACAGGGACGTTCCCCCTACTGTCCACAACCCAAACATCCTCTGCACTGTCCACCATAGGGACGAACTTCCCACTGTCTGCCACAGGGACATCACCGCCAGTTTCCAGCACAGGTGTGTTTTTCCCTCTGTCTACCATAGAGACGTCCTTCCCACTGTCCACCACTGGGACATCCTCCCCACTGTCCAACACTGGGACTTCCTGCTGTGTACCACAAGGAATCTTTATTACTTTCCACCACAGGGGTGTCCTCCCCACTGTCCACCACAGGGTAGTGCTCCACTCTGTGCAGCACATGGACTTCCTACCCACTGTGCACCTCTGGGACATACTCCTGTGCACCACAGGATATACTCCCCACTGTTTACCACAGAGATGTCCTCCGCAATTTATGCCACAGTGACATTCTCCCTGCTGTCCATTACAGTGTCGTCTTCCTGAGCACCATAGAAATGTCCTTCTCACTGTCCACAAGGATGTACTCTCCACTGTCCAACACAGTGAAATCCTCCCCACTGTCCACCACATGGACATCTTCTTTACTCTCCCCCACAGGGACATCCGCCTGACTGTCCACCACAGGAATGTCTTTTCCACTGTCCACCACAGTGTTGTCCTGCTGAACACCAAAGAGACATCCTCCCCAGTGTCCACCACAAGGACTTCCTCCCCAATTTCCACCACAGGGACATCCTTTTAACTTTCCACCACAGGGATGTCCTCCTCACTGTCCAAAACAGGTATTCTTTGAACTGTCCACCAGAGAGAAAGGAACCACACTGTCCATCACAAAGATGTTTTTTCCACTGTCCAATACAGGATTGCCCTCCTTTGTACCACATTGACGTCCTTATCACTTTTCACCAAAGTGTCAACCTCCCCACTGTCCACCACAGGGATGTCCTCACCACTGTTCACTACAGGAACATTCTATCAACTGTCCACCACAGGAATGTCCTCCTCACTGTCAACAACAGTGAAGTCCATCCCAATGTCCACCACAAGGTCATCCTCCTGACTGTCCTCCACAGGCACATCCTCCTCACTGTCCTCAATAAAGAAATCCTCACCACTGTCACCTCAGAAAAGTCCTTTTTACTGTTCACTACAAGGACCTCCTCCCCAGTTTCCACCACAGGGAATCCTCTATACTGTCCACCACAGGGACGTCATACCGACTGTCTACCACAAAGCATCCTCGCCACTGTCCACCACACAGGTGTCCTCCTTGTTGACCAACACAGGGATGTTTTTCACACTATCCACCACAGAGATGTCCTCCCCACTGTTCACCATAGGTACATCCTTCTAATAGTCCACCACAGTGATATGCTCACCATGGTCCACCATGGGGATGTCATTGTCATTGTCCACTACTGAGACATTCTTCCCAGTGTCCACCACAGTGACTTCCTCTCTACTGTCCAGCAAAGTGATATCCTCATCACTGATCACCACAGAGATGTCCTCCACAGTGTCCACCAAAGTGATGTCTGCCTTATTGTCCACCACAGGGTTATTTTCCTGTGTACCACTGAAACATTTTCCAAACTGTCCACCACAAGGATATCTTCCTCACTGTCATAAACACTGAAGTCCTCCCCACTGTCCACTCAGCAACATCCTCCCCACTGTCCACTACAGGAATATCATAACCACTGTCCACTGCAGGAATGTACTCCCCACTGTCCACCACAGGGACGTCCTCTGTGCAAAAAAGGATGTCCTTTCCACTGTCCACCACAGAGATGTCCTCCTCAATGTTCACAACAGGCACGTCCTTTCCAATGTCCACCACAGGGACAGCCTCTCAACTGTCCTCCACAGGGATGTCCATCTTAATGTCCACCACAGGGATGTCCTTCTATGTACCATCAGGACATCCTCTTTACTGTCCACCACAGGGAAGTCCTCTCCACTGTCCACCACATGAATATCCTTGCCACTGGCCACCATAAAGACATCCTTCCCACTCTCCACCACAAAGTCATCCTCTTGTGCACCAAAGGGATGTCCTTTTTACTGTCCACCACAGGGACGTCCTCCCCACTGTCCACAACAGAAACATCCTCTGCACTGTCCACCACAGGAATGTACTTTCCACTGTCTGCCACAGGGACATCATCACCACATTCCAGCACAGATATGTTCTTCCCACTGTCCACCATAAAGATGTCCTTCCTACTGTCCAGCACAGGGACATCATCTCCACTGTCCAACACTGGGGCTTCCTCCTGTGTACCACAAGGAGTCTTTATTACTGTCAACCACAGGGGTTTCCTCACCACCCTCCACCACAGGATAGTGCTCCACTCTGTCCAGCACATGGACATCCTTACCACTGTGCATCTCAGGGACATACTCCTGTGCACCAAAGGATGTCCTCCTCAACTTACACCACAGTGACAATCTCCCCGCTCTCCACCCCAGTGCTGTCCTCCTGAGAACCATAGGAAAGTCTTCCCCACTATCCACAAGGAAGTACTCTCCACTGTCCAACACAGTGAAATCTTTCCCAATGTCCACCACATGGACATCTACTTTACTCTCCACCTCAGGGACATCCTCCGAACTGTCCACCACAGAAATATCCTTTCCACTGTTCACCTCAGTGTTGTCGTCCTGTGCACAAAAGGGACGTCCTTCCCACTGTCCTCTATAGAAATGTTTTCCCCATTGTTCACCAAAGGTTAATACTCCACACTGTTCACCTAAGGGACACCCACCTCACTGTCCACCACAGTAATATACACCACACTGTTTTCCACAGGGATATTCTCCCAAGAGTCCACCATAGGGACCTCCTCCCCACTGTCCACCAAAGGAGTTTCCTTCCCACAGTCCACCACAGGTATGTCCTCCTCACTGTATACAAAAGGGAAGTCCTTGCACAGTCCACAACAGGGACATCCTACCCACAGTCTACCACAGGTATGTCCTCCTCCTGACAGTCTACCACAGGGATGTCTTTCCCACTGTCCACCATCGTGACATCCTCCCCACATTCCACAACAGTGACATTCTCTCCACTGTCCACCACAGGGACGTCCTCCTGTGTACCACATATTCATCCACACCACTTTTCACCACAGAAATGTCCTCCGCACTATTCACCACAGAGAGGTCCTCCCTACTGTCTACTTTCCTCAACAGGTACATCCTCACCACATTTACCACAGATATGTCCTCACCACTGTCCACTACAATGATGTCCTTTCCACCGTCCACCACAGGGACATCCTCTCACTGTCTAACACAGAGACCTCCTCACAACTGTCTACCACAGGGACATCCTCACAACTGTCTAACACAGGGACATTTTACCTCACTGGCCACCACAAAGAAGTCCTCCACACAGTCCACCACAGGAACATCCTAACAACTGTCTACTACAGGGAGGTTCTCCTCACTGTCCACCACAGGGACATCATCACAACTGTCTACTGCAGGGACATCCTCACAACTGTCTACTACAGGTACGGTCTCCTCACTGTCCACCACAGAGACATCCTCCTTATTGTCCACCACAGGAAAGTTTTCCCCACTGTCCACCACAGGGACATACTTACAGCTGTGTACCACAGGGAACTCCTCCACACTGTCCACCACAGAAACATCTTCCTTATTGTCCACCACAGGGACATCCTCCTCTCCACCACAGGCACATTGTCCCCTCAGTGCACTACAAAAATATCCTCCCCAATGACCACCACAAAGAAGTTCTCTACACTGTCCACCACAGGTACATCCTCCTTATTTTCCAATACAGTGATGTCCTCCTGTGCACCACAGGAACATTCTCCCCACTGTCCACCACAGCTCACCCTTCCAACTATCAACCACATAGATGTCCTCCCCACTGTCCACAAAAGGTAATGTTCTTCCCATCATCCATGACAGTGACGGCCACCCCACTGTCCATCAAAGTGATGTTTTCTCATTGTCCACCACAGGGACATCCTTTCTACTGTCCACCACAGGGATGTCCTTCCCATTGTCCACAACTGGGACTTCCTCCCCATTTTCCACAACAGGGACATTCTCTCTTCTGTCCACCACAGGCATGTCCTCCCCACTGTTGGGAAGTCCTCCCTACTGTCTACATTAGAGACTTCCTCCCCACTTTGCACAACAGGTACATGCTCATCACTTTTTACCACAGAGATGTCCTCACCACTGTCCACTATAGTGATGTTCTTTCCACTGTCCACCACAGGGACATTCTCACAACTCTCTACCAAAGGGACATCCTCCCAACTCTCTACTACAGTGACATTCTCCTCACTGTCCACCACAAAAAAAATCTCCACACTGTCCACCACAATGACATCCTCCAAAATGCCCACCAAAATTATGTCCTCTTCACAGTCCACCACAGTGAATTCCTCCCCACTGTCCACCACAAGGACCTCCTCTTCACTATTCAACATGGACATCCTTCCCACTTTCCTCCCCATTGTCCACCAAATGTTAATCCTCCACACTGTTTAACTAAGGGACACCCACCTCACTGTCCACCACAGTAATATCTTCCCCATTGTTCACCACAGGGACATCCTCCCCAGAGTCCACCATAGGGACCTCCTTCCAACTGTCCACCACAGGATTGTCCTCTTCACACTCCACCACTGGTATATCCTCCTTATTGTATACAACAGGAAAGTCCTCCCCACTGTCTACCACAGGGACGTGCTTCTCACTGTCCATAAAAGCAAAGTCCTCCTTACTGTCCAACACAGGGATATCCTCCCCACTGTCTACCACAGGGATGACCTCGCCACTTTCCTCAACAGGGACATCCTCCTGTGCTCTACAACAATGTCCTCCCCACTGTCCCCCACAGATGTCCATTCTCCTCATTGACCACCACTGAAACAACCTCTCCACTGTCCACGACAAAAACCTACTTCCCACTGTCCACCACAAGGACGTCCTCCCAACTGTCCACCACAAGAACATTTTTCTACTGTCTACCACAGGGACGTACTCATTACTGTGCACCACAGAGATGTCCTCCTCACTGTCCACCCCAGAAATGTCCTCCCCACTGTCCACCAAAAGGACGTCCTCCCAAATAGCCACTACAAACATGTCCTCATCACAGTCCACCACAGTGAATTCCTCCCCACTGTCGACCACAAGGACATCCTCTTTACTATCCAACATAGCGACATCCTTCCCACTCTCTACTATAGAACCTTCCTTCCCATTGTCCACCAGATGTTAATCCTCCACACTGTATACCTAAGGGACACCCACCTCACTGTCCACCACAGGAATATCCTTTCCACTCATTACCACAGGAACCTTCTCCCCACTGTCCAACACAGGAGTGTTTTTACACAGTCCACCACAGGTATGTCCTCCCCACAGTATACTATAGGGAAGTCCCCACCCACAGTCCACCACAGGGATGTCCTCCCCACAGTCTACAACTACGTTCTCCTCACTGTTTACCACAGGTATGGCCACCCCACTGTCCACCACAGGGATGTTCTCCTGTGCACCACAAGGATGTCCTCCCTACTATCCACCACAGAGATGTCCTTTCCACTGTCTACCACAGGGACATCATCCTCACTGTCCACCACAGGGAAATCTTCCTCATTGTCCAACATAAGACCATCCACCTCACTGTCCACCACAGGGACATCCTTACTACTGTCCACCACAGGGACGTCCTTCCCACTGTCGACCACAGGGATGTCCTCTCCACTTTTCCAACAGGGACATTCTCCCCAATGTCCACCACAGTTACCTCCTTCCCACTTTCCAGATTTTCCAGATTTTCTCACCACTGTCCACTACAGTGATGTCCATTCCACTCTATAACACAGGGACATCCTTCCCACTGTCCAACACAGGGACATCCTCCCCACTGGCCACCAAAGAGACATCGTCACAACTGTCTACCTCAGAAACATCCTCAAAACTATTTACCACAGGGACGTCCTCCTCACTGTCCACCACAAAGAAGTCCTCCACACTCCACTGCAGGAATATCATCCTTATTTTCCACCACAGGGAAATCCTCCTGTGCACCACAAGAATATTCTCCCCACAGTCCACCACAAAAACCTCTTCCACACTGTCCACCACAAGGAAGTCATCCACACTGTCCAACACAGGGACATCCTCCTTATTGTCCACTACAGGGCATCTTCCTTTGCACCAGAGGAACGTTCTCCCCACAGTCCACCACAAAAACGTCCTCCCCACTGTCCACCCCACTGAAATCATCCCCACTGTCTACCACAGGGATGTCCTTCCCACTGTCCACCACAGGAATTTCCTCCTCACTGTCTACCAGAGGGAAGTCCTCCCCACTGTCCCACACAGTTTACCTAAATGACATCCACCTCACTGTCCACCACAGAGATGCCCTCCCAGTGTCCACCAGAAGGACATCCTCTTCACTGTCCACCACAGGTATGTTCTTCACACTGTCCACCACAGAGATGCCCTCCACATTGTCCTCCAAACTATCCACCACAGGGACTAACTCCTGTGTACAACAGAAATGACCTCCCCAGTGTACAACACAGGGGTGTCCCTCCCACTGACCAACACAAGGAAATCCTCCACACTGTCCAAGACAGAGATTTTTTCCCCACTGTTCACCAGTTGGATATCCTCCCGACTGTCTACCACAGGAATGTCCTCCCCACTGTCCACCACAGTGTTATCCTCCTGTGCACCACAGGGATGTCCTCTCCACTGTCCAAAACAGAGATGTCTTCCCCATTGTCCACCATAACATGTCCTCCTGTGCATGATAAAAACGTCCTCCTCACTGTCCATGACCAGGACATCCTCTTCTCTGTCCACCCCACTGAAATCCTCCTAACTGTCCACCACAGGGATATCGTCCCCAATGTCCCCCACAGGGATTTCCTCCTCACTGTATAGCAGAGAGAAGTCCTTCCAACTGTCCACCACAAAAAGTCCTCCTCAATGTCTACCACAGGTACGTCCTCCTCTCTGTCAACCATAGGGAAGACCTCCCCACTGCCCACCACAGGGATGTTTTCCAGTGCACCACAAGGTTGTCTTCCCCACTATCCATCACAGAGATGTCCTTTCCACACTGTACCACAGGGACATCCTTTTCCACTGTAAACCACAAGGACATCCTCCTCACTGTCCACCACAGGCTCATCCACCTCACTGTCCACCACAGAAATATCCTTCCCACTGTCCACCACAGAAACCTCCTCCCCATTGTCACCACAGGGAAGTCCTCCACATTATCCACATTAGAGAATTCCTCCCTACTGTCTACTAAAGGTACATCCTCCCAACTTTCTACCACAGATATCCTCACCACTGTCCACTACAGGGACATCCTTTACACAGTCCACCACAGGAAAATCCTCCCTACTGTCCAACACAGTGACATCCTCCAGAAGTCCACCACAGGGACATCCTTCCCATTGTCCACCACAGGGACGTCCTTCCCCCAGTCTACCACAGAAACTTCCTCCCCACTGTGCATCACAGGGATGTCCTCCCCACTGTCCACATTAGAGACTTCCTCCCCACTGTCCACCACAGGTACATCCTCCCCACTTTCAACCACAGTGATGTCCTCACCACTGTCCAACACAGGTACTTCCTCACCACTGTCCACCACAGCGACGTCCTTTCCACTGTCCAACACAGGTACTTCCTCTCCACTGTCCACCACAGGGACATCCTTTCTACTGTAAAACACAAAGATGTCCTCCCAACTGTTCTCCACAGGGACTTCCTCCTGTGCATGACATGGATGTCCTCACCACTGTCACCACAGTGAAATCCTCTGGACTGTCCACCACAGGAATATCCTCCCCTCTGTCCCCCAAAGTGATTTTCTCTTGTGCACCACAGGGACATCCTCCCCACTGTCCACCACAGGGACAGCCTTCCCACTGTCCATCACAGGTACTTTCTTCCCACAGTCTACACAGTGAAGGCCACCCCACTTACCATAAAAGGGATGTTTCTCCCAGTGTTTACCACATGGACATAATGTGTACCACAGGGATGTCCTTACCACTGTCCACTACAGGAGTGTCCTCCCCACTGTCCACCAAAGGGACGTTCCCCACTGTGCACCACAAGGACTTCCTTCCCAATGTTCACCACAGGAACATCCTCCTGTGCACAACAGAAACACCCTCACCCCAGTCCACCACAGAGATATCCTCCATCCTGTCCTCCACAGGAACACCTTTCCTATTGTTCACCACAGTGATGTCCTCTAGTGCACCACATGAACATATTTCCCACTGTGCAAATGTCCTCCCCAGTATCCACCACAGAGAAATCTTTCCCAATGTCCACCAGAGGGAGGTATTCCTCATCGTCTACCACAAACATGGCCTACCCACTGTCTACAAAAGAGATGTGCTCACCCCTGTCTGACAAAAAAGTCTTCCCCACTCTTCACCACAGAGATGTCCTCCCCACTGTCCACCACAGGAATGTCCTCCTCACTGTTCACAAAAGGAAAGTCCATTCCACTGTCCACCACAGGGATGTCATCCCCTCTATCCACCACAGGGATGTCCTTCCGTGATCCCCAGGGTTTTCCTTCACTTTGTCCACAACAGGGATGTCCTCCCCAAAGTCCACCACAGTGAATCCTACCTACTGTCCACCACAGGAAAGTTCTCACCACTGTTCATCACAGGGACATCTTCCCCAGTACAGCACAGGGACCTCCTCTCCACTCCCCACTACAGGGATGTCCTTGCATCTCTCCACCAAAGGGATATCCTCTACACTGTCTACCACAGGGATATCCTCCTCACTTTCCACAACAGGGAAGTCTTCCCCCCAGTCCACCAGAGTGTAATCTTCCACACAATCCACCATAGGTATGTCCTTTCCACTGTCCACCAGAAGAATGTCCTTCCTAAGTCCACCAAAGAGACATCCTTTTCACTGTCTACCACTGGTAATTCCTCATCTCTGTCCACCACAGGAACATCCTCTCCCATGTACACTGAAGGGATGTCCTCCCAACTGTCCACAACAGAGGTTTTCTCCCTAATGTCCATCATAGGAATATCCTCCCCACTGTCCAGCACAGGGATATTCTCCAATGAACCACAGGGATGTCCTCTCCACTAACACTAACAGCGGTCTCTGGACAAGGGCTCTGCCTGGGAAAGGTCCCACCTACTCATTCTCACCTGTGTAACACCATCATCCAGGTAACACTTGGTGCCCAAATATATGACTCTTGACAAGCATTTGCTTCCTTGAGTCCATTTCTCCCTCTCACCCATTCTTCCAGGATTGTAATCCTCCTCGTCCCTTATGAATAACCTAGGGCCCGCGGGTCGGGCCAACTGTCCACAACAGGAACATCCTCCCCACTGTCCACCAGAAAGAAATTTTTTCTACTGTCCAACACTGGGATGTCCTCCTCATTGTCCACTAGAGAGAAGTCCTCCCCACTGTCCACCACAGGGAAGTCCTGCCCATTGTCCACTACAGGGATGTCCTGTGCACTGTAAACCACAGGGATATCCTCCCCACTATCCTACACAGGGAAATACTTTCCACTGTCCACCACAGGGACGTCCTCCTCACTGTAAAACACAAAGATGTTTTACCCACTCTTCACCACAGGGATGTATTCCCCACTGTAAACCACAGGGAAGTCTTTCTGACTGTCCACCATAGAGATGTCTTTCTTACTGTCCACCACAGGGATGACCTCCCCACTGTCTACCACAGAGATGTGCACCTACAGTGTACCACAGAAAAGTCCTTCCCACAGTCTATCACAGTGATGTACTCCCCACTGTACACCACAGAAATTTCCTCCTCACTGTCCACAACAGTGAAGTCCTCCCCACTGTCCATCACAGGGACATCCTCCAATGTACCACAGGAACTTCCTCACCACTGTCCTTCAAAGGGGCATGCTCAACAATGACCACCACAAGGACATCCTCCACACTGTCCAGTACAGAGATGTTTTCCCATTGTACACCATGGTGACAATCTCCCCACTGTCCACTACAGGGACGTCCTCCTGTGCACCTCCACAACATCCTCCCCATTTTCACCCACAGATGTCCTCCCCACAGTCTACCACAGGTACTTCATCCTCACATTCCACCACATATACACCCTCCCCACTGTCTACCACAAAGTCATCCTAGCCACTGTCCACCACAAAGACATCCTCCTGTGTACCACAGAGACATCCTCCCCACTTTTCTTCACAGAGACATCCTCCCCATCACCCACTGGACTTCCTCCATACTGTCCACCAAAAAGTTTTCCCCATCACTGTCCAAATAAGAGACATTCTCTCTACTGTCCAAAACAGAGACTTCCTCCTGTGTACCACAGAGATTTCCACTGCAGTGTCCACCACAGAAATGTCCTCCAACTATCCACCACAGGGAAGTTCTTCCCAAGGTCCACTTTAGGGACATCCTCTCCACTGTCCACCACAGTACATCCTACTCTCTGTCTACCACAGAGATTTTCTCACTACTGTCCACACAGGAACATCCTTTTCACAGTACACCACAGAGACATCCTCCACACTGTCCACCAGAGGAACATCCTCCCCACCGTCCACCAAAGAAACATCCTCCAAACTGTCCACCCCAGTGATGTCCTCCTTATTGTCCACCAAAGGAAAGTCCTCCTGTGCATCACAGGAACGTCCTCCCAACTGTCCACCACAAGAAAACCCTCTTAACTGTCCACCCCACTGAAATCCTCCCAATGTCCATCACATGAATGTCCTCCCCAGTGTCCACCACAGGGATTTCCTCCTCACTGTCCAGCAGAGGGAAGTCCTCCCAACTATCCATAACAGGGACGTCTTCCTCACTGTCCACCAGATAGAAGTCCTACACACTGTTTAACTAAGGGACACCTAACTCACCACAAGAATAACCTCTCCAATATCTGCTTAGGGACATCCTCTCCACTCTCCACCACAAGGAAGTCCTTTCCACTATCCACCAGAGGTCCGTCCTCCTCTCTGTCTCCCATAGAAATGTCCTCACTACAGTCCACTTCGGGGACATCCTTTCCACCGTCCCCCACAGAGACATCTTCCCCACTGTCCATCAATTTGGCATCCTTCTCACTGTCGCCGACAGAGATGTCCTCTGCACCGTCCAACACAGGGACATCCTCCTTATTTTCCACCAAAGGGACATCCTCTTCACTGTCCACCCCACTGAAACACTCCCAATTGTCCATCACAGGAACTTCCTCTTCACTGTCCACCACAGTGATTTCCTCCTAACTTTCCAACAGAGGGAAGTCCTCCAAATTGGACACCACAGGGACATCCTCCTCATTGTCCACAAAGAAGAAGTCTTACACATTTTACCTAAGAGACACGCACCTTACTGTCCACCACAGAAATATCCTCCACACAGTTTACCACAGGCACATCCTCCCAACTGTCCACCACAGGGACATCCTCCCCACTGTCAACCACAGGTATGCACTTTCTCCTGTCCACCACAAAGATGTCTTCCTCACTGTCCACAACAGGGAAGTCCTCCCAACTGTCCACCACAGGGATGTCCTCCCCATTGTCCATCCCAGGTAAGTCCTCTGCACTGTCCTCAACACAGAAGTCCTTCCCACTCTCCACTGAGGGATGTCCTCCTTACTCTGCACCACAGGCATGTCCTCCCCAGTGTCCTCCAAACATTCCACCACAGGGACATCATACCCACTGTCCACCACTAGGGTGTACTTCCCACTTTCCACCAAAGAAACAATGCATGGCTGGCTAATACAGTGTTTATACCAAAATGAAAGAACATGTCTTAACTCAAACTGCACAAGTAACGTGCATTTAGTGTTTTTAGATCTCTAATAGTTGTTGTTAATGCACATAGTACACATGCTTTTCTCTTTGGGTATTTTTACAGATTGGAACTGTCTTACATTGTATCATGCCTTTTAGCTCAGTACAGGTACTTATTTTTACATAGTATACAAAACAAAGCACAATGCACGGCCAGCTACTACAGTGTTTATATAAAAATCAAAATAAGATATCTTAACTCAAACTGCACAAGTAACGTGTATTTAGTGTTTTCACCTCTCTAATAGTTGTGTTTAACTGACGTAATACACATACTTTTCTCCTTGGTTATTTTTAAAGAGGGGAACAGACTTACATTATATCATGTGTTTCAGGTGCAATAGAGGTACTTAATTGTATGTAGTATACATAACAAAAACAATGCATGACTGGCTAATACCCTGTTCGTACCAAAATCAGAAGAACATGTCTTAATTCAAACTGCACAAGTAACGTGCATTTAGTGTTTTCAGCTTCCTAATTGTTGCCTTTAACTCAGGTATTACACATGCTTTCCTTTTTGTGTATTTATAGAGAGGGGTATTGTGTTATATTGTATTATGCATTTTAGCTGCAATGGAGGTACTTATTTGTATACAAAAAAATTAACAGTGCTTGGCTGGCTACTACAGTGTTTATTCCCAAATCAAAATAACACATCTTAACTCAAACTGAACAAGTAACATGCATTTAGTCTTTTCAGCTCTCTAATAGTTGTCTTTAACTCAAGCAGTATACATTCTTTTCTATCTGTGTATTTATAAAGCTGGTTACTTCCTTACATTGTATCATGCATTTTAGCTGCAATACTGGTACTTATTTGTACATTTATACAAAACAAAGCACAATGCTTGGATGGCTACTGCAGTGTTTATACCAAAATCAAAAGAACACATCTTAACTCAAACCACACAAGTAACGTGCATTTAGCATTTTCAGCTCTCTAACAGTTGTCTTTAACTCAGGTGGTACATATGCTTTTCTACTTGGTTATTTTACAGATGAGAACTGCCTTATATTGTATCATGTGTTTTAGCTGCAATACAAGTACTTATTTGTACATGGTATACAAAACAACGCAAAATTCTTTGCCAGCTATTAAAGTGTTTATACCAAAATCAAAAAAATTCTTAACTAAAACTGCACAAGTAAAGTGCATTTAGTGTTTTCAGCTCTCTAATAGTTGTCTTAATGCACATAGTACACATGCTTTTCTCCTTGGTTATTTATAAATATTGACACTGCCTTACATTGTATCAGGAGTTTTAGCTGCAATACAGGTACTTATTTGTACATAATATACATAACAAAGAACAATGCATGGCTGTCTAATACACTGTTTACACCAAAATCAAAAGACCACCTCAACTAAAATTGCACAAGTAACATGTATTTAGTGTTTTTAGATCTCTAATAGTTGTCTTGAACTTATGTAGTACACATACTTTTCTCCTTGGGTATTTTCACAGACATGAACTGCCTTACATTGAGTCATGCATTTTAGCTGCAATACAGGCACTTAGTTGTACATGGTATACAAAAAATGAATAATGATTGGCCAGTAACTACAGTGTGTATACCAAAACCAAAAGAACACGTCTTAACTCAAACTGCACAAGTATCTTGCATTTTGTGTTTTCAGCTCTTTAATAGTTGTGTTTAACTCACATAGTACACATGCTATTCTCCTTGGGTATTTTATAGATGGGAATTGCCTTACACTGTGTCGTGTGATTTACCTGCAATATGGGTACTTATTTTTACAGAATATACATAATAAAGAACAATGCATGGCCAGCTAATACACTGTTCATAACAAAATCAGAAAAGCATGTCTTATCTTAAACTGCACAAGTATCAAGCATTTAGTGTTTTCAGATCTCTAACAGATGTGTTTAAATCACATAGAACACATGCTTTTCTCCTTGGGTATTTTTGCAGATGGGAACTGACTTACATTGTGGCATAAGTTTTAACTGCAATACATGTACTTATTTGTGCATAGTATACAAAACAAAGAACAATGCTTGGCCGGCTATTACAGTGTTTATACCAAAATCAAAATAACACATCTAAACTCAGACTGCACTAATAATATACATTGAGTGTTTTCCACTTTCTAACCATTGTCTTTAACTCATGTAGTACACATGTTTTTCTCCTTCTGTATTTATACAGCTATGTCCTCCTCACTTTCCACCACAGAAACATCCCAAAAACTGTACAAAACAAAGACATCCTCACCACTATCCACCACAAAGATGTCCTCCTCTGTACCACAGAGATGTCCTTTCCACTTTCCTCCACAGAGGCATCCTTCCCACTGTGCACCACAGTGACATCCTCCCCACTGCCCACCATGAGGAATTACTCCTGTTGACCATAGCGATGTCCTACCAACAGTACACCACAGAAAAATTCTCCCATCTGTCTATGACAGGGACATCCTATACACTGTCCAAAACAGGTATGTACTCACCACTGTCCTGCACCAAGATATCCTACACACTGTAAACCATAGGGAATCCTTCCCACTGTCCACTACAGGGATGTACTTCCCAGTGTTTACAACAGAAACATCCTCACCATTGTCCATCACAGGAAAATTCTTTCCTATGTCCACCACAGAAACATCCTCCTCACTGTCCACCACAGAGACGTCCTCCAGGTGCACCACAAGTACATCTATAGAGATGTCCTCCCCACTGTCCACCACAGGAATGTCCTCACCACATTCAACCACAGGGAGGTTATCCTCACTGTCCACCACAGGCCCATCCACTACAGGGATATTCTCTTCACTGTCCACCAAAGGGACATCCTTCCCACTGTCCACCACAGGGACATCCACCCCACTGTCCACCACAGGGACATCATCCACACTGTCCACCAAAGGGATGTCCTTTTTACTGTTCACCACAGAGGTGTCCTCCCCACTGTCCACAACAGTGATATCCTCCACACTATCTGCAACAGGGATATCCTCCAACTGTCCTCCACAGGGATGTCCTCCCCACTGTCCACCATAGGGAAGTTTTCTCCACTGTACATCAATGAACAACCTCCACACTGTCCACTACAGAGATGACCTCCCCAGTATCATACACACAGATGTCCCCTTCACAATCCAAAACAGAGATGTCTTTCCCACTGTGCACCACAGGGACATCCTCCCCACTGTCCACCACAGAGATGTCCTCCTCACTGTACACTACAGAGATTTCCTTTCCACAGTCCAACTTAGGGATGTCCTCCCCACTTTCAACTATAGGTATATCTTCCCCATTGTCAACCACAGTGATGTCTTCCTCACTGTCTTAAACACGGAAGTCCTCCCCACTCTCCACGCAGGGATGTCCATGTTATTGCCCACCACAGAAATGTCCTCCCCAGTGTCCACCACAGGGACGTCCTCCAAACTGTCCACCACAGGGACATCATACCCACTGACCACCACAGGAATGTCCTTTCCACTATCCAACAAAGGGACAATGCATGGCCCGCTAACACACTGTTTATACCAAAATCAATGATCATGTCTTACCTCAAATTGCAAAAGTAACATGCATTTAGTGTTTTCAGCTCTCTTATACTTTTTTTAACTCATGTAGTACACATGCTTTTCTCCTGGGGTATTTTTACAGATGGGTACTGCCTTACATTCTATCATGTGTTTTAGCTACAATACAGGTACTTATTTGTACATTGTCCACAAAGAAATGAACAATGCTTGGCTGGCTACAACAGTGTTTATACCAAAATAAAAAGAACACCTCTTAACTCAAATTGCACAAGTATCGTGCATTTAGTGTTTTCAGCTCTCTAATAGTTGTCTTTAACTCAAGCAGTATACATGCTTTTCTATTTGTGTATTTATAAAGACGGTTACTGCCTTACATTTTATCATGCATTTTAGCTGCAATACTGGTATTTATTTGTACATGTATAAAAAAAAGTACAATGCTTGAATGGCTACTGCAGTGTTTATACCAAAATCAAAAGAACAAGTCTTAACCCAAACTGCACAAGTAACATGCATTTAGTGTTTTTAGCTCTCTAATAGTTGTGTTTCACTTATGTAGTACACATGCTTTTCTCCTTTGGTATTCATACAGGTATGTCCTCCTCACTTTCCTCCACAGAAACATACTTCAAACTGTCCACCACTCATATGTCCTCACCACTGTCCACCACAAGGACTTCCTTTATCCTGTCCAAGACAGAGATGTACTCCCCACTGTTTACCAGAGGGACATCCTCCACACTGTCCACCCCAGGGATATCCTTTTGATTTTCCACCAAAGAAACTTCCTTCCAAATGTCCATCACAGTGTCGTCTTCCCCATAGAACACCACAGAAAAATTCTTTATACTGTCCCCCAAAAAGATGTACTCCCACTGTCCACCACAGTGTCATCCTCCTATGCACCACAAAGATATCCTCTCCAATGGCCACTACAGAATCGTCTTCCCCAATGTCCACCACAGTTATATCCTCACCACTGCCTGCCACAAGGAAATCCTCCCCACTGTCCACCACAGTGAATTCCTCCCCACTCTTCAACACAGATTTTTCCTCACTGTCCAACACAGTGAATTCTTCCCCACTGTCCACCATAGGTACATCCTTCCCACTGTCTACCACAGGGACAACCTGCTCACTGTTCACCACAGGGATGTCCTTTCCACTATCCACCATAGAGACATACTCCCCACTGTCTAGCCCAAAGACGTCCTTTCCACTTTGCACCATATGTATGTCCTCCCCACTGTCCACAAAGACTTCCTCCCACTGTCCACCAAAAGAAGTCATCCCCATTGTCCACCACAGGGAATTCCTTCCCACTGTCAACCACAGGGACATCCTCACCATGATCCACTCCCTGAACCTCCTCTTCGTGTTCCACCTCATGGATGTCCTCTTCATTGTCCATCACAGGGAAGTCCTTTTCACTTTCCACCACAGATATGTCCTCTACACTCCCCATCACAGGGAGTTTCTCTTTATTGTCCAACACAGGGATATCTTCCTGTGCACCACAGGAACGTCCTCTCCACTGTCCACCATCAGGACATCCTACCCAATTTCCACCTCACTGAAATCCTCCCCACTGTCCACCACAGTGAGTTCCTCTCCACTGTCCACCACAGGGATTTCCTCCTCACGTTTCACCAGTTGAAAGTCCTCTCCACTGTACATCACACAGGCAAATCCTCCTGACTGTCTATCTCACTAAAATCCTCCCCATTGTCCACCACAGGGTGTCCTCCTGTGCACCACAAAGATGTCCTTCCTATTGTCCACCACAGAGATGTCCTTTCCACTGTCCATCAAAGAGATGTCCTCCCCACTGTCTACCACATGGATGTCCTCCTCACTGTCCATTACAGCCCAGTCCTCCCCACTGTCCACCACAGTTACATCCTTCCCACTGTCCCCCACAGAAATGTCTTCTCCACTGTCTACCAGAACGACTTCCTCCCCACTTTCCACTACCATGATACCCTTTCTACTGTCCACCACAGAAATGTTCTCCCCACTCTCCACCACAGAAATGTCTCTGTCACTGTCCACCACAGGCCTGCTCTCTCAATTGTCCACCACAGGGACATTTTTTCAATGTCATCCATAGGGACATCTTTTCCACTGTACACCACAAGGACATTCTCCCCACTGTTCACCACAGGGACATTCCCTTGTGTACCTCAGAGACATAATCCCCACTGTCCACCAAGGAAAGTCCTTTCTACTGCCCAACTTAGGAACATCCTCCCTACTGTCCACCACAGGTAAGTCCTCCCCACACTCCACTACAGATATGTCTTTTTCACTCTCCCCCATAGAGATGTCCTCACCACTATCCACCATGGGAACGCCTTTTCAAGTGTCCACCACAGGGACATCCTCCCCACTGTCAACCACAGTGACATCTTTACCACTGTCCACCACAGAGAGGTCCTCCATGCTGTCCACCACAGGGACGTCCTTCACACTGTCCACCACAGTAACATCCTCTACCACAAACAATGTCCTTCTCACTGTCCACAACAGACAAGTCCTCCCAACTGTTAACCACAGGGGCGTCCTTCTCACTGTACTCAACATGGAACTCCTCCCAAGTCTCTACTCAGGGATGTCCTTTTTACTGTCCACTAAGGGAGGTGCACCTTACTGTCCACCACAGGGACATCCTCCCATGTGTCCACCACAAGGACATCCTCCCCAGTGTCCACCACAGGAATGTCATATCCACTGTCCACCAAAGTAATGTCCTTCCCTTTGTCCACCAAAGGGACAATGCATGGCTAGCTAAGACAGTGTTTATAATAAAATCAAAATAAAACTTCTTAACACAAACTGCACAAGTAACGTGCATTTAGTGTTTTCAGCTCTCTAAGAGTTGATTTTAACTCAGATAGTACATAGGTTTTTTCCTTGGCTATTTTTACAGATGGGAACTGCCTTCAATTGTACCATGTGCTTTAGCTGCAATATAGGTACTTATTTGTACTTGGTATACAAAACAAAGAACAATGCTTGGCCAAATAATACAGTGTTTATACCAAAGTCAAAAGAACATGTCCTAACTCAAACTGCACATGTATCATGGATTTACTTATTTCAGCTCTAATGGTTGCCATTACGTCAGGTAGTACACATGTTTTCTTTTCTTTTTTGTATTTATACAGATGGGTACTGCCTTTGTACAATGCTTGACCGACTAATACACTGTTTATACCAAAAACAAAAGAACACATTTTAACACAAACTGCACAAGTAACGTGGAGTTAGTGATTTCAGCTGTCTAATAGTTGTCTTAAATCATGTATGACACATGTTTTTGTCCTTGGGTATTTTTACAGATGGGATCTGCCTCACATTGTATCATGCAGTTTTGCTGCAATACAAGTACTTACTTGTACATAGCATACAAAACAAAAAATAATGCATGGCAGGCTAATACAGTGTTTTTACCAAAATCAAAATAACAAGTCTTAACTCAAACTGCACAAGTAATGTGAATTTAGTGTTTTCTGCTCTCTAATAGTAGTCTTTCCTCATGTAGTACACATGTTTTTCTCCTTCAGTATTTATACTGATAAGTGCTCCTCACTTTCCACCAGAGAAACATTTTTTAAAATGTCCACCACAAAGAAGTCCTCATCACTGTCCACCACAAATACGTCCTCCTGTTTACCACAGAGACATCATCCCCAATTTTCTCCACAGAGGCATCCTCCCCATTGACCATCACAGGGATGTCCTTCACACTGTCCACCAAAGAGAAGTCCTCCCCACTTTACACCACAGTGACATCTTCCCCACTCTCCACCATGAGGACTTAATCCTGTGCACCACAGTGATGTTCTCCCCACTGTCAACCACAAAAAATCCTCCCCACAGTCCACTACAGGGACATCCTCCACACTGTCCACCGCAGATATGTTCTCCCCACTGTCCAGCACAGAGATGTATTCCACACTGTAAACCACATGGACATCCTCCCCACCCTCCACCACAGGTGTGTAATCCTTTGTACCACAGGGATGTCCTACCTACTGTCTGACACAGGGATGAATTCTTCACTGTCCACCGCAATATCATCCTCCTATACATCACAGGGATCTCCTCCCCACTTTCCATTACAGGGATATCCTCCCTACTGTCCACAACAGAGACATCCTTCCCAAATTCCACCATGAATACATCAATTTCAATGTCCACCACAGGAATGTCCTTCCCATTGTCCACCACAGGTACGTTCTTCCCACCATCCAACACAGAGGTGTCCACCCCATATTTCACCACAGAAATATTTTCCCCAGTGTCCACCACAGGGATGTACTTCCCACTGTCCACCAAAGGGACATCCTCCCCACTGTGCATCACAGGGACATCTTCTTGTGCACAACAGGGACATCCTCGCCACTGTCCACCACAGGTATATCCCCTGCACTCTCCACCACAGGGACATCCTTCACACTGTCCACCACATGGCTGTCCTCCTGTGTACCACAGAAACATCCTCTCCACTTTCCACAAAGATGTCCTCTTCACTGTCCACTACAGAGAAATCCTACCAATGTCCAACACAGGGATGTACTTCCCATGGTCTGCCACAGGGACGTCCTCTCCACTGTACATCACAGGGACGCCCTACTCAGTGTCCACCACAGAGATGTCCTTCCAACTCTCCAACATAGGAACATACTCCGTATAGTCCACCACAATTATTTCCTCCTAACTGACCAGTATAATTATGTTTTCCTCACTCTCAGCCACAAGGAATTCCTCCCCACAGTCCACCAAAATGACATCCTCCTCACTGTCCACCAAAAGGATGTCCTCCCCATGTCCAACAAAGGGACATCCTCCCCACTGTCCACCACAGTTACATCCTCCTTACTGTCCAGCACATGTACGTCCTCCACACTTTCCATCACAGAAATGTCCACCCACTGTCTACACCACTGAAATCCTCACCACTGTTGACCACATGGATATTCTTTCCATTCTTCATCACACGGATGTCCTCCTCACTGTCCACAACAGGGAAGTCCTCCCCATTGTCTGCCTTCCATTGAACCATGCATTTTAGCTGCAATATAGGTACTTATTTTTACATGGTATACAATGCTTGGTATACAAAAACAATGCTTGGCCAGCTAATATAGTGTTTATACCAAAATCAAAAGAACACGTGTTAACTCAAACTGAACAAGTAATGTGCATTTAGTGTTTTAATCTCTATAATAGTTATCTTTAACTCAGGTACTACACATGCTTTTATCCTTGGGTATTTTTATACACAGGAACTGACTTACATTGTATGATGTGTTTTAGCTGCAATACAGGTACTTAGTTGTACATAGTATACAAAACAAAGAACAATACAGTGCTTATACCAAAATTAAAATAACACATCTTAACTCAATCTGCACAAGTATTGTACATTTAGTGTTTTTTGCACTCTAATAGTTGTCTTTAACTCATGTAGTACACATGCTTTTCTCCTTTGGTGTTTACACATGTATGTCCTCCTCACTTTTCACCACAGGAACATCCTCCCCATTGTCCACCACAGGGTTGTCCTTTCAGCTATCTACAACAGAGATTTCCTCATCACTGTCCACCACAGGTATGTCTTCCTGTGCACTACAAAAATGTCCTCCCCACTGTCCACTACAGTGATTTCCTCCCAACACTCTACCACAAAGATGTCCTCCTTACCGTCCACTACGGGGACGTCCTTTCCACAGTACACCACAGGGATATTTTTGACAGTCCACAAGATGGACATATTCTCACTCTCCACCACACAGACGTCCTTTCAACTGTCTTACACAAAGGCATCCTCACCACTGTCAACCACAATGAGGTCCTCCTGTGTACCACAGAGAAATCCTCCCCCTTTCCTCCTCAGAGGCATTCTTGCCATTGACCACCACAGGGAAATCCTCCACACTGTCCATCACAGAAACATCCTCCACACAGTCCACTAAAGTTATGTCCTCCCTACTGTACACCACAGAGATATCCTCCACACTGTAAACCACAGGGACATCCTACACACTGTCCACCACAGGGACATACTCCTGTGTTCCACAGGGACTTCCTCTCTCATATCCACCACAGGCGTGTCCTCCCCACTTACCACCACAAGGAAGACCTCCACACTTACCAAGTCAGAGATGTCCTCCTCACTGTCCACCACAGAGATATCCTCTGCACTGTCCACCACAGGGACTTCCACTTTATTGTGCACCACAGGGATGTCAACCTGTGCGATACTGGAACATCCTCCCCACTGTCCACGACACTGAAATCCTCTGCACCGTCCACCACAGAGACATCCTCCTTATTGTTCACCACAGGCATGTCCTCCTGTGCCATACAGGAACATCCTCCCCACTGTCCACAACACTTAAATCCTCCACACTGTCCACCACAGAGATGTTTTTTTCACTGTCTACCAGAGGGAAATTTTCCCAACTCTACACCACAGGGACGTCCTCCTCACTGTTTACAAGAGGGAAGTACTTCACACTGATTACCTAAAGGACACTCACCTCACTGTTCACCAAAGGAATATCCTCACCAGTGTTTACCAAAAAGAAGTCATCCCCACTGTCCACCACAGAAACATCCTCCCAATGCCCTCCACAGGTATGTCCTTCTCCTTGTCCACTACAGGGATGTCCACCACACTGTCCAGCCCAGGGACATTCTCAAGTGCACCACAAAAACCTCAACACCCATTATCCACCACAGGGACTCCTCTTCACTTCCTTCCCACGGTCCACCACAGGGAAATCCACCCTGCTATCCACCACAGGTACTTCCTCCTCACTGTCCAGCACAGGGTTGTGCTCCAAGTGTCCACCACATAAATGTCCTCCTCAATGTTTACAACAGAGAATTTCTCCCCACTGTCCACCACAGAAGCATCATCACTTCTGACCACCATAGGGTCATCCTCCTATGTACCATAGGGACTTCTTACTACTGTCCTTTACAGGGGCGTCCTGAACACTGACCACCACAGGACCATCCTCCACACTGTCCCCCCAAGGGACCTCCTCGCCACTCTCCACCACAGAAACATACTCCCCACTGTCGACCACAGGGAATTCTCCTCACTCTCCACCTTAGGGACGTCCTCTCCACTTTCCACAACAGGCCCGTCCTTCCCTCTGTTCATCACAGGGACATCCACCCCACTGTACAACACAGGGATATCCTTTCCACTGTCCACCACTGTGGGGAAAAAAAAGGCTTGGGGATCCCGCGGTTCCTCCTGCCATGCTGTGGGTAGTCGGCTGGGAACGCTCTGGGTTTCTCCAGCTGGAAGTTGGGCCCGGCTGTTCATTAACTAAAAGTCTCTCCCTGGCTCCTCACGGTTCCTCATAGCGGCGCAGCCCCAACACACGAGGAAGCCCTTGGGTTTCCAAAACCGGTTTATTCACATGGCGAACTGTGGACGGATCTGGATGCATGCCCCCCAAACCCAGGATCGACCTGAGTTAAAAGGGGAGGGGAGAAGGGGGGAGGGGCTGGGGAGGAATGTTTAATTGGCTCCACCTCTGGCCTTCAGGTATGTAAATCTCTCTAGGGCCTGTTCATGCCCTCCACCTGTGTACATGACTGAAGGGTGGAGGTGAAATGGAGATTAGACCTGTACATGACTGAAGGGTGGAGGTGAAATGGAGATTAGACCTTGTGTTAGGCCCAACACACCACAGAGCTATTTTCATCACTGTCCACCAGAGTTATGTCCTCCTGTGCACTACAAGGATGTTCTCCCCACTGTCCACTACAGAGATTTCCTCCCAAAACTTCACCACAGGGACTTTTTTGCGACTGTCAACCATAAGGACATCCTCCCCACTGTCCACCACAGTGTCATCCTCTTCACTGTCCACTATAGGAAGTCCTCTCCAGTGTCCACTACACAAAATTACTCCCCAGTGTCCACCACAGAGATGTCCTCCCCACTGTTCACCACAAAGATGTCCTTCTTTGCATCAAAGGGACATCCTCCTCACTGTCCACAACACAGACATCCTCTTCACTGTCTACCACAGGGATGTCCTCATATCTATCAGTTTGACGTCCTTACTAATGTTTACAACAGAGATGTTCTCCCCACTGTCCACCATATATATGTCCTCCTCACTGTCAACCAATAAGAATTCCTCCCCACGGTCCACCACAAAGACATCCTCTCCACTGTACACCGCAAGGATGTCCTCCCCACTGTTCACCACAAGAACCTTCTTCCCACTGTCCACCACAGGGACATTCTCTCCACTGTCCACCACAAGGAAGTCTTTTCCACTGTCCACCACAGAGATTTCCTCATAACTGTTCACCACAGGTATGTCCTCCTGTGCACTAAAAGGACGTGCTCCCAATGGTCGACTACAAATTTTTCCTCCCGAAACTCCACCACAGTGACAGTTTTTGACTGTCCACCACAGGTACATTCTCCCCACTATCCACCACAGGCACGTCCTCTTCACTGTCCACTATAAGAAGTCCTCACCACTGTCCACCACACAAACCTACTCCCCACTGTCCAACACAGAGACGTCTTCTCCACTGTCCACCACAAAGACATCCTCCTGTGTACTACAGAGACATGCTTTCATCTTTCCTCCACAGAGGTGTCCTCCTCATTGACCACCACTGGATGTCCTCCACACTGTCCACCACAAGGACATCCTCCTCACTGTCCTCAACATGGACTTTTCCCCATTATACACTCAGGGATGTCCTAATTATAGTCCTCCATTGGGAGGTCTTCCACAGTGTCCACCACAGGGACATCATTCCCACATTCCACCACAGGGACTTCATCCCCACTATCCACCACAGGGAATTCCTTCCCACTGTCCACCAAAGGGACTTCATACCCACTATCCACCACAGGGATTTCCTTCCCACTGTCCACCAAAGGGGCAATGAATGGACAACTTATACAGTGTTTATACCAAAATGAAAAGAACACGTCTTAATTCAAACTGCACAAGTAATGTGCATTTGATGTTTTTAGTGCTCTAATAGTTCAGTTTAACTCATGTAGTGCACACGCTTTTCTCCTTGAATATTTTTATAGACAGGAATTACCTTGCATTGTATAATGTCTTTTAGCTGCAATACCGGTACTTATATGTACATGGTATAGAAAAGAAAGCACAATGCTTGGCCGGCTACTACAGGGTTTATATCAAATATCAAAATAAAATGTCTTAACTCAAACTTCACAAGTATCATGAATTTAGTGTTTTCTTCCCTCTAATAGTTGTCTTATCTGAGGTAGTACAGATTCTTTTCTCTTTGGGTATTTATACAGTCGGGAACTGCCTTACACTGTATCATGCATTTTAGCTAGAATACAGGTACTTATTTGTACATGGAATACAAAAAAATTGAACAATGCTTGGCTGGCTACTTCATTGTTTGTACTAAAATCAAAAGAACATGTCTTAACTCAAACTGCACAAGTTTCTAGCACTTAGTGTTTTCAGCTCTCTAATAGTTGTATATAATGCACTTTTTACACATGCTTTTCTATTTGGGTATTTTTACAGACAGAAACTTCCTTACAATTTATCCTGGGTTTTAGCTGCAATACATGTAAATATTTGTACATAGTATCCAAAACAAAGAACAGTGCTTGCCCGGCTACTACAGTGTGTATACCAAAATCAAAATAACACTTCTTAACTCAAACTGCACAAGTAATGTGCATTTAGTGTTTTCAGCTCTCTAACAGTTGTGTTTAACTCACATATTATACATGCTTTTCTCCTTGCATATTTTCATAGACGGGAACTGCCTTATATTGTATCATGCACTTTAGCTGCAATACCTGTACTTATGTGTACATGGTATAAAAAACAAAACACAATGCTTGGCTGGCTACTACAATGTTTATACCAAAATCAAAATAACAAGTCTTAACTAAAACTGCACAAGTATCATGCATTTAGTGTTTTCAGCTTTCTAATAGTTGTCTTTAAAGCATGTACTACACATGCTTTTATCCTTGGGTAATTTTACAGCCAGGAACTGCCTTAAATTGTATCATGTGGTTTAGCTGCAATACAGTTCTTATTTGTACATAGTATATAAAACAAAACCCAATACTTGGCCAGCTTCTACAGTGTATATACCAAAATCAAAGAACACATCTTAACTCAAACTGCAAAAGTAACGTGCATTCATTGTTTTCCCCTCTCTGATAGTTGTCTTTAACTCACGTAGTACACATGCTTTTCTCCTTTGGTATTTATACAGGTAAATCCTCGTCACATTCCACCACAGAAACGTCCTCCCCACTGTCCACCACAAAGACTTCCTTGCCACTGTCCACCACAAAGATGTCCTCCTGTGTACCACAGAGACATCCTCCCACTTTCCTCCACAGAGGCATCTTTCCCATTGACCACCACTATGACATAAACCACACTGTCCACCAAAGAGATGTCCACCCCACTGTCCACCACAGCGACATCCTATGCAATATCCACCATGAGGACCTAATCTAGTGCACCACTGTGACATCCTCCCCACTGTCCATCACAGAAGAATCCTCCCAACTATCCACCACGGAACATCCTCCACACTGTCCAATAAAGGTATGTCCTCTTCACTGGCCTTCACAGGGATGTCCTCCACACTGTAAACCAAAGGAACGTCCTTCACACTGTCGACCACAAAGATGTACTCCTGTTTACCACAGGGACATCCTCCCCACTGTCCAGCACAGAGGTGTCTTCCAAATGGACCACCACAAGGACTTCCTCCACACTGTCCAAGACAGTGTTGTCCTCCCTACTGTTCACCACAGGGATATCCTCTCCACATTCTACCACAGGGATTTCCTCCCCACTGTCCACCAGAGTGTCATTCTCCTGTGCACCACAGGGACATCCTCCACACTCTGCCACAGAAACATCCTCCGTATTGTCTACCACAACGACATCCTCACCACCGTCCACTACAGGTACGTTATTCCCAGCATCCAACACAGAGGCATCCACCCCACTGTCCACCACAGGGATTTCCTCCTCACTGTATACAACAGTCCTCTTTACTGTCTACCACAGGGACATCCTCCTCACTGTCAACAACAAGAAAGTTCTTTCCACTGACCACCTCTGCAACGTGCTTCTTATTGTCCACCATAGGGACTTTGTCTCCAGTTTCGACCAGAGAAATATCCACCACAGTGTCCACCACAGAGATAGCCTTGCCAATGACCACCACAGGTACGTCTTTTCCAATGTCCACCACATGTACATCCTCCCCACTGTCCACTACAGAAACATCCTTCCCTATGTCCACCTCAGGGACATCCTCCCCACTGTCTACCACAGGGACTTCCCCCGCACTGTCCACCACAGTGTCATCTTCCTTATTTTCCAACACAGTGACGTCCTCCTGTGCACCACAGCAACATTCTCCCTACTATCAACCATAAGGAGGTCCGCTCCACAGTCCAACCCACTGAAATCCTCCCAACTGTCCACCACAAGGACTTCCTTCCCACTGTCCACTACAAGAATTCTTCCTCATTGTCCACAAGAAGGAAGTCCTCACCAATGTCCACCACAGAGATATCCTCTTCACTGTTTACAACAGCAACATCCTCCACACAGTCCAACACAGGGACCTCCTCCATTCCACTGTCCACCACAGCGGTGTACTTGCAACTGTCAACCACAGGGATGTCATCCTCACTGTATACAACAAAATAGTCCTCAATATGGTCCACCACAGGGATGTCCTCTCCACTGTCCACCACAAAAACATAATTCTCACTATGCACAAGAGTGAAGTCCTCCCACTGTCTACCTCAGGGACATCTACTGTCCACCAGAGAAACGTCCCATCAGTGTCTACCAGAGGGACATCCTCCCCACTGTCCACCACAAGGATGTCATACCCACTTTCAACCAGAGATATATCCTTTTGTCTGTACACCAAAAAGACATCCTCCCCACTGTACATCACAGAGACATCATACCCACAGTCCACACAAATGTCCATTCCACTGCCCACCATAGGAATATCCTCCCCACTATCCACAACAGGGACGTCCTTCTCACAGTCCACCACAGTGACACCCTTCACACTATTCACCACAGGGATGTCCGTCCCACTGTCCACCACAGGATCGTTCTCCCCTCTGTCTAAAAAAGGGACATTCTCCCCACTGTCCACTCCAGGGACATTGTCCTGTGTAACACAGAGATGTCCAACCCACTGTCCACCATCGAAATGTCCTTTACACTATCCACCACAGGGAAGTCCTCCCCACTCTCCATCTTAGGAACATCCTCCCCACTGAAACCCACATGGACGTTCTCAACTCTGACTAAAAAAGGGAAATTCTCCCCACTATCCACCACACAAAAATACTCCCCACTCTCCACCCTAGGAACATCCTCCCCACTGTCCACCACAGAGACATCCGCCACACTGTCCACCAAAACACCACAAGTATGTCCTCCCCACTGTCTACCACAGGGATGTCCTCCTCACATCAATGACGAAGATGTCCTAAGCAATGTCTACCACAAGGACATCCTCCTTATTATCCACCACAAGGACAACATCCTGTGACCAACAGGAAAGTGTTCCCCATTGTCCACCACAAGAACATCATCTTCACTGTACACCACACTCAAATCATCCACCACATAGATTTTATCCTCACTGTCCACAAAAGGGAGGTCCTACACACTGTCCACCACAGGGACATCCTTCCAAGTGTCCACCACAGGTACCTCCTTTTCCCTGTCTACCAGAGGGAAGTCCTCTGCATTGTTTACCTAAGGTAGACCCACCTCACTGTCCACCACAGTGATATCCTCCCCATTGTTCACCACAGAGACATCCTACCCACTCTCTACCACAGGGACACACTCCTGTGCCCCACAGTAACCTCCACCCAATATCCCCAATAGATGTCTTTTCCACAGTCAACAAAAGGGGCATCTTCCCCATGTTCCAGCACAGATATATCCTCCCCACTGTACACCACACAAACATCCTCCCTATTGTCTACCAAAAATGTCCTTTCCACTGTCCATCACAATGGCGTCCTCCCAACTGACCACCACCAAAATGTCTGCTCCACTGTTTATCACAAAAACATCCATCCCACTGTCCACCACAGAGAAGTGCTCCACATTGTTCACCACAGTGTCATCCTCATGTGCACCAAAGGGATGACCTCCTCTCTGTCCACCACAGGGATATCCTTCCCACTTACTACCACAAGGACATTCTCCACACTGGACACCACAGGGACATCTTCCTGTGTATCACAAAGACATCCACTCAACTGTTTACCACAGAAATGTTCTCCCCACTGTTCACCACTGGGAAGTCCTCCCCACTGTCCACGATAGGAACATCCTCTGCACTGTCTACCAAATTGAAGGCTTTCTCACTGTCCAACACAGAAATGTACACCCTACTGTTCACCATAGGGACATCCTCCCCACTGTCCACCACAGAAATATCCTCTCGACTGTCCACCACACAGGCATCCTCCTCACTGACCTCCACAAGGAAGTCCTCCTCACTGTCCAAGACAAAATGTCCTCTCAACTGTACAACACAGGGACATCCTGCCCACTATCCACTACAGTTACATCTTCCCCACTATCCAACTCAGTGTTGTCCTTCTGTGCACCACAGGGATGTCCTCCCCACTGTCCACCACAGGGACAATCTCCCCAGTGTCCAACACAAGGATGTCCCCCTCACTGTACCCCACAGAGATGTCCTCTCCACTGACTACCCAGGGGTATCCTCCCAGTGTCCACCAGAGGAACATACTTGCCACTTTCCAGCACAGTGAAATCCTCCACACCGTCCATCATGGTTATGTCCTCCCCACTGTCCACCAGAGGGATGTCCTCATTCCTCCCACCACAGGGATGTCCTCCCTCTGTCCACCACAGAGAAATTCTCCCCACTGTCCACCACAGGAATGTTCTTCTGTGTACCACAGAGACATCAACCCCACTTTTCACCACATGAAAGTCCTCCCCAATGTCCATTTTAGGGATGTGTTCCCCATTGTCCTCCACAGGTATGTCCTCTCCACAGTCGACCACAGGTACATCCTCCTCATTGTTCATCACAGAGATGTCTTCACCACTGTCCAAATCAGGGAATTCCTACTGTGCAAGACAAGGATGTCTTTTCCTCTGTCCACCACAGAGATGCCCTCCCCACACTCCACCACTGGGACATCTTTTCCACAGTCTACCACAGGGAAATCCTCCCCACTGTCCAACAAAGGGACGAACTCTCCACTGTCCAAAACAGAGATATCCTCACCAGAGTCCACCACATGGATGTACTTCCCACTGTCTGACAAAGGGATGTCCTTTCCACTTTCCACCACAGATATGTTCTTCCCACTATCCACCACAGAGACATTCTCCCCACTGTTTACCACAGGTATATCCTCCACACTTTCCACCACAGGGAAGTCCTCCTGTGTACAGCAGTGATGTCCTTATTACTGTCCACCACAGGTGTATCCTCCCCAATGTCCACATTAGGGTATTGATCCCCAATGTCCACAACATAAACATCCTCACCACTGAGCACCACAAGGATATCCTACTGTGCATCACAGGACATCTTTGCAATGTCTACCACAGAGATGTCCTCTGCACTGTCCACGAGAGTGACGTTCTCCACACTGTCCACCACAGGGAGGTCCTCTGAACTTCCCACCACAAGGACTTCCTCCCCACTGTCCACAACAGTGATTTCCTTTCCACTGTTCACCACAGGGACTTCCTCTCCACTACCCAAAACAGAGATATCCTAACCACTTTCCACCACAGAATTGTCCTCCCTACTTTCCACCACAGGGATGTCCTCCCCACTGCCCACCACAAAAATATCCTAACCACAGTCCACCGCAAGGAGCTCCTTTTCACTGTCCACCACAGGGACATCCTCCCCAGGGATGACCACAGGTACGTCCTTCTCACTGCCCACCACAGAGATGTCCTATCCACTGTCCACCACGGGGACATCCTCCCTACTGTCCAACAAAGGGGCATCCCCCCCTGTCCACAACAGTGATATTCTCCCCACTCTCCACCACAGGGTTGTCCTCTACACTGTCCAAGACAGTGATGTCTTTTCCACAGTTCACCACAGGAACATCCTCCTTACTGTCCACCACTGGGATGTACTCCTCACTGTCCACCACAGTGTCATCCTCGTGTGCTCTATCCACCACAGGATCATCCTTCCCACTGTCGACCATAGGGATGACCTCCCCATGGTCAACCACAGCGATGTCCTTCTGGGGCCAACAGCAATGTCCTCCCCACTGTCCCCCACAGATGTCCTTTCCACTGTCCACAACAGGGATGTCCTCCCCACTTTTCAGCACAGGTACGTCCTTTCCACTGTCCACCACAGAAACATCCTTTTCACTATCCACCAAAGAAATGCCTGTCCCACTGTCCATCACAGTGGTATCCTCCACACTGTCCACCACAGAAATGTCCTCTCCACTGTCCACCACAGAAACGTCCTCCCCACTGTACAACACAGGGGCATACTACCCTCTGACCACCAAAAGCACATCCTCTACACTGTGCAAGACAAAGATGTCCTGCCCACTAATCTCCACAAGTGCATTCTCCCCACTGTTTAACACAGGGATGTCCTCCCACTGTCCAACACTGTGTCATCCTCCTGTGAACCACAGGGAGGTGCTTTTCACAGTCCACCACAGGAACATCCACCCTACTGAGCACCACAGGAATGTCCTTCTCACTGTCCACCACAGTGATGCTGTCCCCACACTCAACCAAAGTGATATCCTCCCCACTTTCCTCCACAGGGATATCCTCTCCATTGTCCACCACTAAAAAGTCCTCCCCACTGTCCACCACAGGTACATCCTCCTCACTGTCAATCACAGAGGTGTCCTCACCACTGTCCCCCACAGGTATGTCCTCAGATGCACCACAAGGAAGTCCTCCCCACTGTCCACCACAGAGATGTCCTCACCACTTTCTACCACATGACATCCATTACACTGTCCACCACAGGGACATCCTCCTCACTGTACAACACAGAGAATTTCTCTCCACTGGTCACCACCACAAGAAGTCCTCTACACTGTCCACCACCTGAACATCCTCCCCACTGTCAATGACAGAGACATCCTCCTTACTGACCACAACAGAGAACAAGGTCCCCCTTGTACCACAGGGATGTTATCCCCTCTGACCACCACAGGGACCTCCTCCCCAATGTCCAAAACAGAGACATCCCCCTCACTATCCACCACAGTGATGTACTTCCCACTTGCTGCCACAGATACATCCTCCCCACTGTCCATGACAGATATATCTTCCCCACTGTGGACATTTTCCTGTGTACAACAAGGCCATCCTTACCACTGTCCACCATAGTGTCTTGCTCCCCATTGTTCACCACATGGACATCCTTGCCACTGTGCACCACAAAGACATCATCCTGTGCACCACAGGACATCCTGGCACTGTCTACCACAGGGATGTCCACCCCACTGTCCAATACTGTGGCGTCCTCCTGTGCACCACAGGGAGGTTCTCCCCACAGTCCACCACAGGAACATCCTCTCTACTGTGCACCACAGGGATGTGCTTCTCACTGTCCACCACAGAGATGTCATCTCCACTGGCCACCACCGGGATGTCCTCCTCATTGTCCACCACAGTGATATCCTACCCACTTTCCACCACAGGGATGTCCTCTCCACTGGGCACCACAGGGACGTACACTTTACTGTCCACCACAGGAATATCTTCCCCACTGTACAACACACGTACAGTCTCCCCAGTGTACACAAAAGGGACGTCCTCCAAACTGCCCATTACGAGGACATCCTCCCCACTGTTGACAACAGGGATGTCGAACCCACTGTACAACACAGGGACATCCTCCGCACTGTCAAACACAGTGAAATCTTCCCCACTGTCCACCAAGGGACCTTCTCCCCACTGTCCACCACAGGGACATACTTCCAACTGTCCACCAAAGAAACATCCTTTCAACTGTCCACCACAATGATGTCCTCCCCATTGTCCACCAAAATGGCATCCTCCCCACTGACAAGAACAAGGATGTTCTCATCACTGTCCATGACAAAAATGTCCTCCTCACTGTTCACCACAAATACATCCTCCCCATTGTCCACCACAGCAGTGTCCTCCCCACTGTCCAACACTGTGTTGTCCTCCTGTGTACCACATGGACATCCTCCCCACTGTCTACCACAGGGTCATCCTCCCTACTGTCCTCCACAGTGATTTTCTCTGCACTTTTTAACAGAGGAAAGTTTTCCCCAATATCGATCACACAGGGACATTCTCCACACTGTCCACTCACTGAAATCTTCCTCTCTGTCCACCACAGGGATGTCTTCCTGTGGACCACAAAGATGTACTCCACACTGTCCACCACAGGGATGTCCTTTCTACTGTCCACCACAAGGAAGTTCTCCTCACTGTTTACAATAGGGATGTCCTCTCCACTGTCCACCACAGGGACATCTTCCTCACTCTCAACCACCAGGACATCTTCCTCAATGTGCTCAACATGGAAGTTTTCCTTACTATCCACTCAGGGACATCTTCCTTACTGTCCACTCAGGGACATCCACCTAACTGTCCACCACAGTGACATCCTCCCCACTCTCCACCACAGGGACTTCATACCCACTGTCCACAACATTAATGTCCTTCCCACTGTCCACCAAAGGGACAATGCATGACCGGCTAATACAGTGTTTATACCAAAGTCAAAGAACACATCTTGACTCAAACTGCACAAGTAATATGCGTTTAGTGTTTTCAGCTCTCTAAAATTGTCCTTAATTCACATAGTCACAGGCTTTTCTCCTTGGGTACTTTTACAGTCAGGAACTGCCTTACATTGTATCTTGTGTTTTAGCTACAATACAGGTACTTATTTGTACATAGTATACATAAAAAAATAACAATGCATGGCCGGCTCATATAGTGTTTATACCAAAATCAAAAGAACATGTCTTAACTCAAACTGCACAAGTAACATGCATTTAGTGTTTTCAGCATTCTAATTGTTGCCTTTAACTCAGGTAGTACACATGCTTTTCTCCTTTGGTATTTTTACAGATGGGAACTGACTTACATTGTATCATGTGTTTTAGCTGCAATACAGGTACTTATTTGTACATAGAATACAAAAAAAAAAGAACAATGCTTGGCCGGCTAATACAGTGTTTATACCAAAATCAAAGAATATATCTTAACTCAAACTGCAAAAGTAACATGCACTTAGTGTTTTCAGCTCTCTAATAGTTGTTTTAAGTCATGTAGTACACATGCTTCTCTCCATTGGTATTTATACAGGTATGTCCTCCTTAATTTCCACCACAGAGTCATCCTTCAAACTGTCCACCACAAATATGTCCTCTCCACTGTGCACCACAAAGATGTCCTACCCAATTTCCTCCACAGACGTGTCATTTCTTTAGACCAACACAGGACATTTTTGTCACTGTCCACCACAGTGACATGTCCCACACTGTTAACCACGAGAACTTAATCCTGTATACCACAGCGTTTCCTACCCACTGTACACCACAGAGGTGTCCTCCCCACTGACCACCACAGGGACGTCCACCCACTTTCCACAACAGAGATGTCATCCCCAATGTCCACCACGGGATCATACTTCCCACTGTCCACCAAAGGAATGTCCTCCCCACTGTCCACCACAGGGACATCTTCCCCATTCTCCACAACAGAGATGTCATCCCCAATGTCCACCACAGTGACATCCTTCACACTGTCCAACAAAGGGTTGTCCTCCCCACTGTCCAGCACAGGTACATTCTTCCCACCAGCCAACACAGAGACGTCCACAATACTGTCCACCACAGGGATGTTTTCCCCACTGTCCACCAAAAGTAAATCCTCCTGTATACCACAAGGATGTCCTTACAATTGTCCACCACAAGGGCATCTTCCCCACTGTTCACCACAGGAACGTCCTTCTCACTGTTGACCACTGTGACATCCTCCCCACTCTGCACCACAGAGACATGCTCCTGTGCACAACAGGGACGTCCTCACCACTGTCCACCACACAGATGTCATCTGCACTATCCACCACAGGGACATCTTTCCCACTCTCCACCACAAGGTTGTCCTCCTGTGCACCACAGGAATGTCCCATCCACTATTCTCAAAGACGTCCTCCCCAGTGTCCAGTATAGTGAAATTCTTCCCACTTTCCACAACAGGGACATTCCCTCCAACAGTTTACCTCAGGGACCTCTTCCCCACTGTCTAACACAGTGAGAGCCTACCCACTGTCTACCGTAGGAATGTCCCCTCCACTGTCCACCACAGAACCAATCTCCCCACTGTTCACCAGAGGGTTGTTCTCCCCACTGTCCACTATAGGAACCTCCTGCGCACTGTCCACCACAATGAAATCCTTCCCACTGTCCACCACAGGGACCTCCTTTTCTCTTTCCACTACAGGGACATACTTCCAACAGTCCAACACAGAAATGTCCTCCCTACTGTTCACCATGGGGCCGTCCTTCCCATTGTCCACCACAGTAGCATCCTCCCCACTGACCACCACAGGGACGTCCTCTCTACTGTCCAACACAGGGATATCTTCCCCACTGTCCACCACAGGGCTACCTTACCAACTGTCCAACAGAGGTACGGCCTCCACACTGTACATCAAAAGGAGGTTCTCCACACTGCCAACCACAGGGACATGATCCCACTGTCAACCACAGTGATATCCCCCCACTGTCCACCACAATAGAATCCTTTCCACTGTCAATCAAAAAGACCTCCTCCCCACTGTCTACCACAGGGACATCCTTCCAACTGTCCGCCAATGGGACCTGCTTTCCATGGTTCACCACTGGGATTTCCTCCCCATTGTCCACCACAGGAGCATCCTCCCCACTGACCACCACAAAGATATCGACCCCATTGTCCAACACTGTGTGAAAGAACACCTTGTAGTACACAGAAGGACGTCCCTGTAGTGAACAGGGACATACTTCCAACAGTCCAACACAGAAATATCCTCCCTACAGTTCACCATGAGGCAGTCCTTCCCATTGTCCACCACAGGAGCATCCGCCCCACTGACCAACACACCCTGTAGTGGGGACGACCTCCCTCTAATGGACAGTGGGGAGGATGTACCTGTGGTGGACAGTGAGAAAAATGACCCTGTGGTTTAAAGAGGGAAGGATGTCCCTGTGGTGGACAGTGGGCAGGATGTTTCTGTGGTAGACAGTGGGGAGGACATCCCTGGGGTGGACTGTGCATAGAATCTCACTCTGGTGGACAATAAGAAGGATGTCCCTGTGGTTGACAGCAGGGAGGGCCACTCTGCAGTGTACAATGGGGAGGACATCCCTGTTGTGGACAGTGCAAAGGATGTCCCTGTAGTGCACTGTGTTGAGGACATCCCTCTTGTGCACAGGAGAATGTCCTTGTGGTGCACAGTGGGGAGGATGTCTCTGTGGTGGACAGTGGAAAAATGTGCCTGTTGTGGACAGCGGGAAGGATGTCATTGTGGTGGACAGTGGGGAGGATGTCCCTGTGGTGGACATTTGGGAGTACATCTCTGTGGTGGACCATGGGAAAGACGTTTCTACTGTGGACAGTGGGAAGGATGTCCTACTGGTGGACAGTGGGTAGGATGTCCCTGTGGTAGACAATGGTGATGACCTCCCTGTTGTAGACAGTTCGAAGGACTTCCCTGTGGTGGAGAGTGGGGAGGACGACCCTGTTTTGCAGAGTGGGGAGGACATTTCTGTGGGGGACAGTTTGGAGGCTGTCCCTGTGGTTGTCAGCAGGAAGAACCTCTCTTTGGTTGACAGTGGGTAAAAGTTTCCTGTGGTAGAGAGTGATGATGACATTTCTGTGGTGTGGGAAGCTGCTTCCCACACTGTGGTTGAAAGCGGAGAAGACATCCTTGCGTTGTACATTGGAGAGGACCTCCTTATTATGGACAGTGGGAAGGACATCACTGTTGTGGACAGTGGGGAGGATGTCCCTGTGGTGGATAGTTGGGAGGACATCCATGTGGCAGACAGTGTTAAGCACATACCTGTGGTGTAGTGTAGGGTGGATGTCCCTCTGGTGGACAGTTGTAAGGACATTTCTGTGGTGGAAAGTGGGAAGGACATTCCTTGGTGGACAGTGGGAAGGATATCACTGTGTTGGACAGTGGGGATGACACCCCTGTTGTGGACAGTTGAGAGGACCTCCCTGGGGTGGACAGTGGGAAGGATGTCCCTGTGGTGAACAGTGGTTTGGATATCTCTGTGGTGGACAGTGGGAAGGACCTCTCTGTGGTGGACAGTGGGAAGACCGTCCCTGAGAGGACAGTGCGGAGGATGTCTCTGTTGTGAAAATGGGAAGGATGTCCCTGTGGTGGACAGTTGGGAGGACGTCCCTATGGTGAACAGTGGGAAGGACGTCCCTGTGGTGGAGAGTGGGGAAGACCTCTCTGCAGTGGACAGTGAATAGGACAACCCTGTGGTAGACAGTGGAATGTCCGTGTAGTTCACAGTGGTGAGTACATCCCTGTTGTGCACAGGAGGATGTCCCTGTGGTACACAGTGGTGAGGAAGTCACTCTTTTGAACAGAAGTATGTCCTGTGGTGCACATTGGAGAGGATGTCCCTTTAGTGAACAGTGGGAAGGATGTTTCTGTGGTGAACAGTGGGAAGCATGTCCCTGTAATGGACAGTGTGGAGGACGTCCCTGTGCTGGATAGTGGAGAGGACCTCCCTGTGGCAGACAGTAGTTAGGACGTCTCTCTGGTTGACAGTGGGGAGGACATCCCTGTTTTGGAGAGTGGGGAGGATCTCTCTGTGGAGGACAGTGTGAAAGACGTTTCTGTTGTGGACATTGATGAGACGTTTCTGTGGTGGAGAGTAAAAGGTGTTTCTGTGGTGGACAGTGGAGAGAACCTTCGTGTAGTGGACAGTGGGAAGGACGTCACTGTGGTGAACAGTGGGAAGGACTTCACTGTGCTGGACATTGGTGAGGACGACCCTGTGGTGTACAGTGGTAAGAATGTCCTTGTGGTACACAGGAGGATGTTCCTGTCATGGACAGTGAGGAGGACCTCCCTCTGGTGAACAGTGGGTAGGACATCCGGTTGGTGGACTGTGGTGAAGACATCACTGTGATGGAAAGTGTGATGGACCTCTCAGTTATGGAGAGTGGGGAGGACGTTTCCGTGGTGGACAGTTTGAAGGACGTCCCTCTGGTGGACAGTTGGTAGGATGTCCTTGTGGTGGACAGTGGGAAGGACAACCCTGTTGTGGAGAATGGGGAAAATCTCTCTGTGGAGGACAGTGGAAAAGATGTCCCTGTGGTGGACAGTGATGACACATTTCTGTGGTGAACAATAAAAAGCATGTACCTGTGTTGGACAGTGGAGAGGACTTTCCTTTTTTGGACACTGGAAAACACGTCCCTGTGGTAGACAGTGGAGAGGACCTCCCCGTGGTGGACAGGGGGAAGTATGTCCCTATGTTGGACAGTGAGAAGGATCTCTCTGCAGTGGACAGTGAGGTGGACATCCCAGTGGTGAACTGTGGAAATGATGACCCTGTAGTGCACAGTGGTGAGGAGGTCACTCTTGTGCACAGGAGAATGTCCCTGTGGTACACAGTGGTGAGGACGTCTCTGTGGTGGACAGAGAGGAGGAAGTCCCTGTTGTTGACAGTGGTTACGACATCCCTGTTGTCGATATTGGGGTGGATGTCCCTATGGTGTACAGTTGAGAGGATGTCCCTTTGGTGGACAGTGGTGAGGACCTCCCTGTGGTAGACAGTGAAAAGGATGTCCCTGTGGTGGACATGGTGAGGATGTCCCTGGTTTGGACAGTGGGGAAGACGTTTCTGTGGTGGACAATTTGAAGGACATCAAATTGTGGTGGTCAGAGGGAAGGACCTCACTGTGGTGGACAGTGGTCAAAAGGTCCCTGTGGTTCACAGAGATGATGACTTTTCTGTGGTGGACAGTGGAAAGGACATCGCTGTGGTGAACAGTGTAGAGGACCTTCATGTGTTGGACAGTGCTAAGGATGTCCCTGTGGTGAACAGTGGAAAGAACATCTCTGAGGTGGACAGTGGGAAAAATGTAACAGTTTAGGACAGTGGGAAGGATGTCCCTGTGGTGGACAGTTGGAAGGACGTCCCTGTGGTGGACAGTGGGGAGGAAATCCCTTTAGTAGACAGTGGGAAGGATGATTCTGTGGTGGACATAGGCAGGACCTTTATGTGGTGGACAGTGGAGAGGACCTCCCTGTAGTGGACAGCGGTTAGGACATCCCTTGTGGTTGACAGTGGGGGGGTTATTCCTGTTGTGGACAGTTTGATGGACGTTCATGTCGTGGACAGTGGAAAGGAGGTCTTTGTGGTGGACAGTTGGAAGGAAGTCCTTGTGTGGACAGTGATAAGGATTTCCCTGTCGTGCCGAGTGCTTAGAACATCCCTGGTGTGGACAGTGGTGAGGATGTTCCCAGTGTGCACTGGAGGATATTCCTGTTGTGCACAAAGGTAAGGACAGCCCTGTTGTGCATTGGAGGCTTTTTTTTGGAGCAGAGTTGCGAGGATGTCCCTGTGGTGAATAGTGGGAATGATGGCCTTGTGGACAGTGGGGAGGATGTTCTTGTGGTACACAGGAAAACTGCTCTTGGTGGACAATGGGAAGGATGTCCCTGGAGTCGAGAGTGCAGAGGACATCTCTGTGGTGGACAGTGGTAAGAACATACCTGTTTTGCAAATGATAATGTCCCTGTGGTGCTGTGGAAAGGATGTTCCTGTGGTGAACAGTGCGAAGGACGTCCCTGTGGTGGACATTGGTGTGGACGACCCTGTGGTAAACAGTGGTAAGAATGTCCCTGTGGTGGACAGCAGGGAGAACCTCTCTGTGGTGGAGAGTGGGTAGGACTTTCCTGTGATGGACAGAGGGGAGGTCGTCACTGAGGTGGTCAGTGGGAAGAACATCCCTGTTGTAGACAGTGTTGACTAATTCTCTGTAATGCACAGTAAGGAGGACATGCTTGTGGATTACACTCTGGAGGACATTCATGTGGTGGACAGTGGGGAGGACCTCCTTGTGGTGGATGGTGGTGAAAACATCCCTGTGGTAGAAAGTGGGGAGGACATCCCTGTGGTGGACAGTGGGGAGAATGTCTGTGTGGTCAACAGTTGGAAGGACGTCCCTGTGGTGGACAGTGGGAAGGACGTTTCTTTAGTTTACATTGAAAATGACATCCATTTCGTGGACAGTGTGGAGGACCTCCCTGTGGTGGACATTAGGAAGGACGTCCTTGTTGTGGACTTTGGTGAAGACACCCCTGTGTTGGACCATGTGCAAAACATCCCTCTGTTGGACAGTTTGGTGGATGTGCCTCTGGTTGACACTGGGGAGGATGTCTCTGTGGTAGACAGTTGGAAGGACAGCTTTCTGTCGACAGTGGGAAGGACATCCCTGTGGTAGATAGTTGGGAGGATGTCCCTGTGGTGGACAGTTGGGTGGACATTTCTGTGGTGAACAGTGGTGAGAATGTATCTGTGGTGCACAGGAGAAGATCCCTATGGTGGACCATGCGATGGATTTCCCTGTTGTGGAGAGTGCAGAGAACATCTCGGGGTGGGCAGTGGTGAGGATGTCCCTAGTGTGCACTGGAAGATGTCCCTGTGGTGCACAGTCATGAGGTCATCCGTTTTGTGCATAGGAGGATGTTCCTGTGGTGCACAGTAATGAGGATGTCCCTGTTTTGAACAGTGGGAAAAACCACCTCAGTGGTGGACATTGGTGAGGAGGCCCCTGTGGTGGACATTGAGTAAACATCCCTGTGGTGTACAGTGGGGTTTACGTCTCTGTGGTAAATGGGGAAAAGATGTCACAGTGGAAGACATTTTGGAGGATGTCCCTGTGGTGGACAGTGGGAAGGACGTCCCCTTGATGGACATCCGGAAGGATGTCCCTGTTGTAGACAGTGGTGAGGACGCCCCTGTTTTGGACAGTGGAGAGAATGTCAATGTATTGGACAGTTTGAAAAACGTCCTTGTGGTGGACTGTGGGAAAGACATCCCTTTGGTGGACATTGGTGAACATGTCCCTGTGGTGGACAGTGGTGAGGACATTTTTGTGGTGCACAGGAAAATGTCCCTTTAGTGTTCTGTCACAAGAATGTCCCTGTTTTGGAGAGTGCAGAGGACATCTGTGGGGTGGACAGTGGTGAGGAAGACTCGGGTGTGCACAGGAAGATGTCCCTGTGGTACACATTCGTGAGGATGTTTTTGTTGTGCACAGGAGGAGGTCTCTGTGTTGCACAGTGAAGAGGATGTCCCTGTGGTGAACAGTGGGAAGGACACCCCTATGGTGGACATTGTTGAGGATGCCCCTGTGGTAGACAGTCTTTGTGGTAGACAGGGGGAGGATGTTCCTATGGTTAAGAGTGCTGAGGACAACTCTGTGTTGGACATTGGTGAGAACATCCCTGTGGTGGACAGTGGGCAGGATTTCCCTGTGGCTGACAGAGTGTAGGATGTCTCTTTGGTGGACAGCGGGGAGGAGGTTTCTCTGGTGGACAGTGGGAAGGATGTCTCTGTGGTGGACAATGAGGAGGATGTCCCTGTGGTAGACAGTGGAAAAAATATCACTGTGGTGGACAGTAGAGAGGACCACCCTCTGTTGGACATTGGGAAGGACATTTAGTTGTGGACAGTGGAAAGGACGTTTCTATTGTATACATAGGGAAGGAGCTCCTTGTGGTGAACAGTGGGAAGTATATCCCTCTGGTCGACAGTTGGGAGAACATCCCTCTGGTGGACAGTGGGAAAAACATCTCTGTGGTGGACAGTTTGGATGATGTCCCTGTGATGGACAGGCAGAAGGATGTCCCTGTTGTGAACAGTGGTGTTGTGGTAAATCTCTGACCCAAACACGTCCGGTCAAGGAAATCACAACTCAGTATTTATGATTGTAAACTGTAAGCCTTGGATTCAGCAGATTTATCATTGTACTACTCTATTGCCCAGCTATGAGATCCCTTAAAACCTGTGGTTTTTTAAGCCAAATTCTTCTTCTCCTCCTTGTCCTTCCACCAACAGCTCCAATGGATCCTCTCGCTCTCCGTTCTCCTTTCTCTCTCCTCTCCCACGGTAACTCCTCTTCTCCCTCCTCCTCTTCCGAATTTCCTCTTTTTCTCCATCTCCAATTCTACTGCCCAATCACTTGCTCTAGCTTTTATTTTACAAATTCAATTGGACAGAAAGATCACAAGTTTCACTCCTCCTCTGCAGCCCCTCCCAGGAGTGGAAATACCATGAAAACAAAAGGCTGGGGCTATCCACAACACAGTGGTAAGGACATTTCTGTGGTGTACCGGAGAACGTCCCTTTGTTGGACCGTGGGAAGGATGTCCCTGTTTTGGAAAGTGCAGAGGACATCTCTGGGGTGGACAGTGGTGAGGACATCGCTGGTGAGCAGTGGAAGATGTCCCTGTGGTTCACAGTCATGAGGTCTAACCTCTTGTGCACAGGAGGATGTGCCTGTGGTGCACAGTGGGGAGGATGTCCCTATTTTGAACACTGGGAAAAACACCCCTGTGGTGGACATTGGTGAGGATGCCCCTGTGGGGGACAGTGGGGAAACATCCCTGTGGTGGACAATGGGGTGGATGTCTTTGTGGTAGATGGGGGAAGGATGTCCCTGTGGTGAAGAGTGCTGAGGACAACTCTGTTGGACATTGGTGAGGACATCCCTGTGGTGGACACGGGGCAGGATGTCCCTGTGGCTGACAGAGTGCAGGACGTCCCTGTGGTGGACAGTGGGGAGGAGGTTTCTGTGGTGGAAAATGAGAAGGACTTTCTTGTGGTGGACAGTGAAGAGGACATCCCTGTGATGTGTTGGGCCTAACACGAGGTCTACTCTCCATTCTACATTCACCCTTCAGTCACATACACAGGTGGACGGCGTGAACAGGCCCTAGAGAGATTTACATACTAATGAGGTACCTGAAGGCCAGAGGTGGAGATGATTAAACATTCCTCCCCAGCCCTTCCCCCTTCTCCCCTCCCCCTTTTAACTCAGGTCGATCCTGGGTTTGATGGGGTATGCATCAGATCCATCCACCATCCGCCATGTGAATAAAACATGGAAACCCAAGGACTTCCTCGTGTGTTGGGGCAGTGCTGCTATGAGGAACCGTGAGGAGCCGGGGAGAGGCTTTTAGTTAATGAGCAGCCAGGCCCAACTTCCAGCTGGAGGAACCCAGAGCATTCCCAGCCAACTACCCACAGCATGGCGGGAGGAACCCTGGGGATCCCCAGCCTTATTTTTCCCCTACAGTAGTGGACATTGGAAAGGACATCACAGCAGTGGACAGTAGAGAGGACCTCCCTGTTGTGGACAGTGGGAAGGATGTCCCTGATGTGGACAGTGGGAAGGACGTCCCTGTTGTGGACATTGGGAAGGACCTAATTCCACATTGTGGTGGAATGTGGGAAGGACTGTGAGGAAATTTTCCCTGTGGTGGACAGTGGGGAGGACTTTTCTGTGGTGTATAGTGGGGAGGACCTCCCTGTGGTGGACAGTGGAGAGAATGTCTCTGTGGTGCACATTTTGTAGGATGTAACTCTGATGGACAGTGGGGAAGGAGGGTCTGTGGTGGACAGTTGGAAGGATATCCTTGTGGTAGACAGTGAGGAGGACCTCCCTTTGGTTGAGAGTGGGAAGGATGTCCTCATTGTGGACAGTGGAGAAGAACTTACTGTGGTGGACAGTGGGAACGTGCACTACAGGGACATCTTCTGGTGCACACCAAAGACGTGCCCACTACTGTCCACCCCAGAGACATCCTCTGCACTCTCCAAAACAGAGACATCCTTCCCACTGTTCCCTAAAGGGATGTTTTCCTGTGCAAAACAGAAGCGTCCTTACAACTGTCCACCACAGGGATGTCCTCACCACTGTCCAGCACAGGAACATCCTTACCACTGTCCATCACATAGAGGTCCTCCACACTGTCCACAACAGGAACTTCATTCTGCCTGTCCACCACAGGGATGTCCTCCCCACTGTCCACCAAAAAGACATCCTTCCCAGTGTCTACCACAGGAATGTCATCATAACAGTCCAACACAGAGAATTCCTCTTTACTGTCCACCACAGAGATTTCCTTCCCACTGTTCACCACACGGATGTCCTCCCAACTGTCCACCAAAGGGACATCCTTCCCACTGTCCACAACAAAGATGTTCTCTCCACTGTCCACCACAGAGACATCGTTCCCACTGTACACCACAGGGACGTCCTATACACTGTCCACCCCAGAGAGGTTTTTTAAACTGTTCACCAAAGAAAAGTCATCCCCACTGTCCACCACAGAGATGTCCTCCCCACTGTCAATAAAACGAACGCACTACCAACTGTCCACCACAAAGAAGTCCTTCCCACTGTCCACCAAAGGAACGTCCTTCTTACTGTCCACCACAGGGACTTTGCCAATTGTCCACCAGAGGGACATCCTCCCCACTGTTCACCACAGGCACGTCCTTCCCATGGTCCACCACAGAAACATCCTCCCCACTGTCCACAACTGTGAGGTCCATCTCACTGTCCACAACAGGGACATCCTCCTGTGTACAACAAGGAAGTCCTTACCACTGTCTACCACAGGGTCGTTCTCCCCAATATCCAGCACAGTGACATCCTTCCCACTGTTCACCCCAGTGACATCCTTTTCACTGTCCTCCACAGGAAGGTCCTCTCCACTGTCCAGCACAAGGATGTCCTTTATACTGTCCGCCACAAAAACATCTCATCACTGTCCAGCACAGAGAAATCCTTCCCACTGTCCACCACCAAAACTTTTCCCCACTGTCCAAAACAGGGACATCCACCCCACTGTCCATCACAGGGACATCCTTTGCATTGTCTACAACAGGGAGGTCTTCCCCACTGTCCACCACAGGGATGTCCTCCCCACTGTCCATCACAGGTATGTCTTTTCTACTATCCACCTTAAGGATGTCCTCCCAACTGTCAACCACAGGGACATCCTTCACACTGTCCACCACAGGACATCCTTCTGTGCACAACAAGGATGTCCCCACCACTGTGAACTACACTGACATCCTTTTTACTGTCTACCACAGGGACATCCTCCCCACTGTTGAACGCAGAGATGTCCTCCCCGCTTTCCAACACAGGGACGTCTTTCACATTGTCCACCACAGTGAGGTCCTCTCCAATGTCCACCATAGTGACGTCCTCCCCACTGTTTACCAAAGGGACGTTCTTCCCAATGTCCAGCATAGGAAGTTCCTCTCCCCTGGACACCACAGGGACGTCCTTTTTACTGTCCTCCACAGAAACATCTCATCACTGTCCACCACAGGGACGTCTTTCCCACTGTACTCCACAAAGATATCCTCTCCACTCTCCACCACAGGAATGTCCTTCACATGGCTCACCACAGAAATGTCCTGCCCACTGTCTACCACAGGGATGTCCTACCAACTGTCAACTATAGTGAGCTTTTCCACACAGTCAACCACAGAAATATCCTCCCCACTGTCCACCACAAGGATGTCTTTCCCACTGTTCCCCATAGCGTCGTCCTTCACACGCTCCACCACAAAAATGTCCTAATCACTGTCCACCACAGGGATTTCATTCCCATTTTCCACCACACACAGTTCCTCCCCACTATCCACCACAGGGATGTCCTTCCCACTGTCCACCACAGAAACGTCCTCTCCCTATTCAAAAAAAGATGTCCTTCCAACTGTCCACCACAGGGACATTCTTCCCACTGTCTACCATAAAGAGGTCCTCGACACTGTCCACCACAGAAACATCCTCCCTGCTGTCCCCCACAGGGACATCCTTCCCATTGTCCACCAAAGTGACTTTCTTCCCACTGTCCACCACAAGACATCCTTCCCGCTGTCCACAACAGAAACGTCGTTTGCACTATGCACCACAGAGAGGTCCTACCCACTGTCCACTACAGGGACATCTTACCCATTGTCCACCACAGGGAGTTCCTCTGCACTGTCCAACACAGGGACATCCTCCCCTCTCTTCCCCACAAGTATGTTCTTCCCACTGTCTACCAATGAGATGTCCTTCCCACTGTCTTCCACAAGGACGACCTACCAACTGTCCACCACATGGACATCCTACCCACTGTCCACCACATGGACCTCCTTCCCACTTTCCACAACAGAGATGTACTCCCCACTGTCCACTCAGGCACATCCTTCCCACTGTCCACCCACAGAAATGTCCTCCCCACAGTCCACCACAGAGATGTCCTTCCCACATTCCACCAAAGGTGCGTCCTTCACACAGTCCTCAACTGGGACATTCTCCCAACAGTCCATTACCCTCCCCAGTATCCACCAAAGTGAAGTTTTTCCCACTATTCACCACAGGCACATCCTCACAACTCTGCTCCAAAAAAATCCTCCAGTGCACAACAGGGCTGTCCTTACCTTTGTGCACAACAGGGATATCCTCCAGTGCACACTGGGAACATCCTCACCACTGTCCACACCAGGGATGTTCTAAGCACTCGGCATGACAGGGAAATCCTTATCACTGTCCACACAAGGACTTCCTTCCAACTGTCCACCACAAAGACCTCCTTTCCACTGTCCACGACATGAACGTCCATCAAACTGTCCACAACAGGAATAACCCCCCACTGTCAACCACAAGGGATGTCCTAACCGCTGTCCACTACAGGGAGGTCCTCTCCACTGTCCACCACATAAAGGTCCTGCCTATGTCCACCACAGAATCATCCTTCCCACTGTCTACTAAAGGGATTTCCTCCCCACTGTCCACCACAGGGACGTCCTTCCAACTGTCCACCACAGGGACATCCTTCCCACTGTCCTAAACTGTTACATTTTTCCCACTGTCCACCTCAGAGATGTTCTTTCCACTGTCCACCACAGGGACATCCTTAGCACTGTCCAACACATGAAGGTCCTCTACACTGTTCACCACAGCGATGTCCTTTCCACTGTCCACCACAGAAAAGTCATCATCTCTGTGAACCACAGGGACCTTTTGACCACTGTCCACCACAGTGAGGTCCTTCCCTCTGACCACCACAATTTGATGTCCTTCAAATTGTCCACCACAGAAACGTCTTCCCCACTGTCCAAACCAGGGACATCCTCACCATGTCCACCACAGGGACATCCTTTTCACTGTCTACCACAGGGAGGTCCTCACCACTGTCCACCACAGGGACATCCTCTCAAACTGTACACCATAGGGACATCCACCCAATATCGACAACAGGGATGTCGTAACCACTGTCAACAACAGGGACTTCCTCCTCTCTGTCCACCACAGAGACGTCCTCACCACTGTGTACCACAGGGACATCCTGCTGTGCACAAGAGTGACCTCCTCACCACTGTGCACTACAGGGTCATCATTTCCACAGTTCACCACTGGGATGTCCACCTCACTGTCCACTGCAGAGAGATCCTTCTCACTGTCCAACATAGGGACATACTTCCCCCTGTCCACCACAGGGAGGTCCTCTCCACTGTCTACCACAGGGACGTGTTTTCCAGTGTCCAAAAAAGGAAAGTCCTCTCCACTGTCCAACACAGGTACATGCTTTTATTGTTCACCACAGAAATGTGTCATCACTGTCCACCACAGGGACATCTTTTCCACTGTCCTCCACAGAGAGATTTTCCCCATTCTCCACAACAGGGTTGTCCTTCCCACTGTCCACCACAAGGACATCCTACCAACTGTCCACCAGAGGGACGTCCTTCAAACTGTCCACCACGGAAAACGTCCTCCCCACTCTCCATAACTGAGAGGTCCATCACACTTTCCATCACAGTGATGTCTTCACCACAGTCCACCAACCGGATGTCCTACCCACTGTTCACCAGAGGGAGGTCCTCCTCACTGTCCATGACAGGAACATCCTCCTGTGTACCACAAGGACATTCTTACCACTGTACACCACAGGGTCGTCCTCACCAATGTCCAGCACAGTGAAGTCCTTCCCACTGTTCACCACAGTGACGTCCTTCCCACTGTCCACTACACGAAGGTTCTCTCCACTGTCCACCACAGAAACACCTTTTACTCTCCACCACAGAAACGTCTCATCAATGTCCCACAAACAGAAACGTCTTTCACACTGTCCTCCACAGAGAGATCCTCCCCACTCTCCAAAACAGGGATGTCCTCCCCACTGTCAACCAGAGAGACGTCCTAACTACTGTCTGCCACAGGGAGGTCCTCTCCACTATCCAGCACAGGGACGTCCTCCACACTGTCCATTACAGGGACATGCTTCCCACTGTTCACCACAGAAACATCCTTCCCACTGTTCACTAAAGGGACATCCTCTCCAATGTGCACCACAGGACATACTTCTGTTCAAAAGAGTGACTTCCTCACCACTGTGTACCACAGGGACATCCTCCTGTGCACAACAGGGATGTACTCACCACTGTGAACTACACGGACATTCCACTGTCTACCACAGGGTTGTCCTATTCACTGTCCACTGCAGAGAGGTCTTCCCCACTCTCCACCACAGGGACGTCCTTCCCACTGTTCACCATAGGGACGTCCTCCCAACTGTCCACCACAGGGACATCCTTCCCATTTTCACAACAGAGACATCCTCCGCACTGTCCTCTCAGGGACGGTCTTCCCACTGTCCACCACAGAGAGGTCCTTCCCACTGTCCACCACAGAGATATCCAAACCACTGTTCACCACAGGGACATCCTTCCCACTGTCCACCCCAGGGCGGTCCTCTCAACTGTCCACAACAGGGGTGTCATCCCCACTGTCCAACCACAGTGATATCCTTCCCACTGTCCCACCAAGGAATGTCCTTCCCACTTTCCACCACAGAATGTCCTTACAACTGTCCACCAGAGGGACATCCACCCTACACTACACCACAGGTATGTGCTTAACACTGTCTGCCACATGGATGTCCTCCCAACTATCCACCACAAGGGACATCCTCCCCACTGTCCACAACAGTGATGTCCTTCCCACTGTCCATAATAAGGAGGTCCTCTCCAATGTACAACGCAAGGATGTCTTCTCCGCTTTCAACCACAGTGTGGGAAGCAGCTTCCCACACCACAGAAATGTCATCATCACTCTCTACCACAGGAAACTTTTACCCACTGTCAACCAAAGAGAGGTTCTTCCTGCTGACAACCACAGGGACAGCCTCCAACTGTCCCCCACAGAAATGTCCTCCCCACTCTGCAAAACAGGGTCGTCCTCCCCACTCTCCACCACAGGGAAGTCCCTTCGAACTGTCTACAACAGGGAGGTCATCACCATTGTCTACCACAGGGACATCCTACCCACTGTCCACCAGTAGGACATCCTTCCCACTGTCCACAGTAGAAACTGTCTTTTCCCATGGTCCACCACAGAGATGTACTCCCAAATGTCCACCACAGGGACATCCTCCCCACTGTCCACCACAATGACATCCTTCCCGCTGTCCACAACAGGCACATTTTTCCACTGTCCACCACAGAGACATCCTCCCCACTGTGCACCACAAGGACATTCTCCTGTGCACAAGAGGGATGTCCTCAACACAGTGCACTACAGGGACATCCTTTGCACTGTCCACAACAGGGATGTCCTCCCCATTGTACACTGCAGAGTGGCCCTCCCTGCTGTCAACCACAGGGACATCCTTCTTATTGTCCACCAGGAGTGAGATTCTATGCACAGTCCACCCCAGGGATGTCCTCCCCACTGTCTACCACAGAAACATCCTGCCCACTGTCCAGCCACAGGGACATCCTTCCCTCTTTAAACCACAGGGTCATTTTTCTCACTGTCCACCACAGGTACATCCTCCCCACTGTCCATTAGAGGGAGGTCCGTCCCCACTACAGGGTGTGTTGGTCAGTGGGGCGGATGCTCCTGTGGTGGACAATGGGAAGGACTGCCTCATGGTGACCTGTAGGGAGGATATTTCTGTGTTGGACTGTTGGAAGTATGTCCCTGTCACTACAGGGACGTCCTTCTGTGTACTACAAGGTGTTCTTTCACACAGTGTTGGACAATGGGGTCGATATCTTTGTGGTGGTCAGTGGGAGGATGCTCCTGTGGTGGACAATGGGGAGGAAATCCCAGTGGTGAACCATGGAAAGCAGTCCGCATTGGCGGACAGTTGGAAGGATGTCCCTGTGGTAGACAGGGGGAGGAGGTCTTTTTGATTGACAGTGAAAAGGATTATATTGTGTGGACAGTGGGGGATATCACTGTGGTTGACAGTGGGATCATGTCCCTGTGGTTGGCAGGTGGAGAACCTCCTTTTGATGTACAGTGTGGAGGCCGTAACCTCTGTTGGACAGTTGGTAAGGTAGCCCTGTGGTGGACAGTGGGGAAGATATCCCTGTGTTGGACAGTAGAGAGGACGTACCTGTGGTGTTCAGTTGGGAGGATATGCTACTGTGGTGGACAATGGAAGGACGGCCCCAGGGTGAAACAGTAGGGAGGACATTCTGTGTTTGACTGTTGGAAGTATGTCCCTGTAGTGGAAAGAGAAGGAGGTCCCTTGGTGACAGTGGGAAGGATTTCATTGTGGTGGACAGTGCGCAGGAGGTTCCTATAGTGGACAGTGGGAGAACAACCCTCTGTGAACAGTGGGGAGATTGGGTTCTGTGGTGGAACAGTGGAGGGGACATTCCTACTGTAGACAGTGGGTAGGCTCTCACTGTGTTAGACAGTGGGAAAGAGGGTCCCTGAGGTAAACTGTTGGAGGGAATGTCCCTGTTGTGGAAAGTGGGAAGAATTTCACTATACTGGACACTGGGGAGGACGTCTTTGAGAATAGTGGATGGGACATTCCTGTGGTGCACAGGAGGACAACCTTGTGGGAGAGTGGGAAGATGTCCCTGTGGTGGATAGTGCAGATGACATCTGTGTGTGGTCAGTGGTGAGGACGTCCCTGTTGTGCACAGGACATGTCTCTGTGGTGCAGAGGGGGAGGATGTCACAGTGGTCAACAGTGAAGAGGACTTTCCTGTGGTGAACAGTGGGGAAGATGCCCTTGTGGTGGACAATTGTAAGACACCTTGTGGTATACAGGAGGATTTCTTTTGGTGGACAGTGGGAAAACATTCCCTGTGTTGGACAGTATTGTGGACGTCTCTGTGTTGGCTGGTGGGAAGAATGTACCTGTGGCTGGACAGTGGTGAGGACAACCCTTTGTTGACAGTGTGAAGGATGTCACTGTGGTGGACATTGGGGATGACATCTCTGTTGTGGAGAATGGGGAAGATGTCCCTGTGGTGGACAGTGGGGAGGACATTCCTTTGTGGACAGTTGGGAAGTAAATGATCCCGTGGTGGACATTGGGGATGACATCTCTGTTGTGGAAAGTGGGTGGACGTCCCTGTGGTGTCAGTGGGATGACACCTCTGTGGTGTAAAAGTGGGTTAGGAAACGCTGTGGTATACAGGATTAAGTTCTTCGTGTTAACAGTGTGGGACATGTCCCTGTGGTGGACAGTGACAAAAACGTCCGGTTTGGTCTAAAGAAATGACACGTCTGTGGAGGCAATTGTAGACATCTTTGTGGTGCACAGTGGAGAGGACATATTGTGGTGGACATTTGGAAGGATGACTCTGTGGTGGAAATTAAGGAGGACATACCTGTATAAATACCAATGGAGAGAAGCATGTGTACTACATGACTTAAAACAACTATTAGAGAGCTGAAACACCTAAGTGCATGTTACTTTTGCAGTTTGAGTAAGATATATTCTTTGATTTTGGTATAAACACTGTATTAGCCGGCCAGCATTGTTCTTTTTTTTTTGTGATTCACTATGTACAAATAAGTACCTGTATTGCAGCTAAACACATGATACAATGTAAGTCAGTTCCCATCTGTAAAAATACCAAAGGAGAAAAGCATGGGTACTACCTGATTTAAAGCAACAATTAGAATGCTGAAAACACTAAATGCATGTTACTTGTGCAGTTTGAGTTAAGACATGTTCTTTTGATTTTGGTATAACACTATATAGCCGGCCATGCATTGTTATTTTTTATGTATACTATGTACAAATAAGTACCTGTATTGTAGCTAAACACAGATACAATGTAAGGCAGTTCCTGACTGTAAAAGTACCCAAGGAGAAAAGCCTGTGACTATGTGAATTAAGGACAATTTTTAGAGAGCTGAAACACTAAACGCCATATTCCTTGTGCAGTTTTGAGTCAAGATGTGTTCTTTGACTTTGGTATAAACACTGTATTAGCCGGTCATGCATTGTCCCTTTGGTGGACATGGGAAGGACATTAATGTTGTGGACAGTGGGTATGAAGTCCCTGTGGTGGAGAGTGGGGAGGATGTCACTGTGGTGGGACAGTTAGGTGGGATGTCCCTGAGTGGACAGTAAGGAAGATGTCCCTGAGTGGATAGTAAGGAAATTCCATGTTGAGCACATTGAGGAAGATGTCCTGTGGTTGAGAGTGAGGAGATGTCCCTGTGGTGGACAGTGGAGAGGACATCCCTATTGTAAAACAGTGAGGAGAACTTCCTTGTGGGTGGACAGTAGAAAGGACAATCCCTGTGGTGGACAGTGTGGAGTACATCTTTGTGGTCCACAGGAAGACACCCTGTGGTGGACAGAGAGGAAGATTTCAGTGAGTGGACAGGTGGAGATGTCCCTGTGTGATCGATATTGGGGAAAACTTTCCTCTGTTAAAAATGCAGAGAAAATCACTGTGGAGGACAGTAGGAGGATGACCCTGTGGTAGACAGTGGGGAGGATGTCCATGTGGTACACAGGCTGACAACACAGTGTTGGACAGTGGGAGGACACTGTCTGTGGTGGACAATGGGGAGGATGTATTTGTGGTGAACAGTGAGTAGGACATTTTTGTCATGGACAGTGATGAGCACATCCTTGTTCTTGTCAGTGGGGAGGATGCCATTTTGGTGGACATGGGGAGGACATCATTGTGGTGGACAGTTGAAAGGATGTTTTCTTTGATGGACAGTTGTAAGTATGTCCCTGTGGTGGACAGTGGGGATAAGGTCCCTTGGTGGACAGTGGGGAAGATTTCACTGTGTTTGACAGTGCGGAGGATGTCCCTATGTTGTACAGTGGGGTTCGACATCCCTGTTGTCAACAGTGGGGAGATGTCCTCGTAATGGGCAGTTTGGAGGACGTCCCTTTTGTGTACACTGGGGAGACTGTACGTGTGTTGTACAGTGGGGAAGATATTCCTGTGGTGGACAGTAAAGTGTCGTCCCTGTGGTGCAGTGAGAGGACATCCCTGTGGTGGAAAGTGGGTAGGATATCACTGTGTGGACAATGAGGAGGACATCCCGGTGGTGGCCAGTGGAGATGACATCTCTGTGGTGGACAGTGAAAGCACATCCCTGTGGTGCACAGTAGAGAGGATTTCCTGTGGTGGACTGTGGGGAGACCTCCCTGTGGTGCACAGGAGGACGCCACAGTATTGGACAGTGGGGTGGACATGCCCTGTGGTAGACAGTGCCAAGGATGTCCTGTGGTGCACAGGATGATGTCCTTTGTGGTGCACAGTGGCAAGGATGTCCATGTGGTGAACAATGGGAGCAAGACACTATGGTGGACAGTGGTAAGGGATGGCCTTGTTGTACCCAGTAAAATGTCCAACGTGGGGAAGATATATCTGTCATGGACAGTGGGGAGGATGTACTCTGTGGCAGCAAGTGGAAGTACATCACTGTGGTGGATGTGAGGGGGATGTCTCTGTTTTGACATTTGGGAGAGGTTCCCTGTGGTGGTCAGAGGGGATAACATCCCTGTGGGACAAGGGGGACCTTGTTCTCTGTGTGGTCAGTAAGGAGGATGTCTCTGTCATTGACGTGGGGAGGATGTTCCGGTGGTGGACGTGTAGTGGGAGGCCTTCTTGTGTGGTGACCAGTGTGGAGAATTCTCTGTGTTTTGTACAGTGAGGAGGATGTCCCTGTGGTGGACAGTGTAATGGATGTCATGTGGTAGAAAAGTGGTGAGGACATCTCTGTGGTGGACAGTGGGGAGGACT